>NW_022639465.1:2513420-2522232 GCF_010583005.1 Odontomachus brunneus | reverse complement strand
TTTTTTTCAAATCAAAATAGTGCAAAAGCACATGTCGAAAAAACACTTTATCGCGTTCCATTTTTCACAAAGCAAAAGAAATTGTTGTTTAGGAAAATAATTGTGTATGCTGACTGAATGTTATCGAGAAATGTCGAAATTAATCACAAACTACCTGTTTCGTTAGTAATGACTACTAGAACTGTTTGCATTGCCATCTAACATTTGCGGGCGGAAACTAAGTTAAGGTCCTAATAGTATAGCAAAGGTCGACCCGGTGAAGACACCTGGTCAGGCCCCGTTACGGAGGGCGGGGACAAAGGGCGTGCAAATTAAAATTGGCTGCCTCCTGTTTTCATTCTGGAATGCACCTAGGGATGCTCAGTAGAACGCATTTTCTCTCCATGTGGCCTAGTGTCTACGCGTGTCGTCGCCCACGCGTGGAACTCGCAAGGGTGGTCGCTTCACGAGCTCGAGCGCGAAATCTACACTCATGTTCCACATTCACCCCCTGATTGCGAACAGCGGTGTCTCTGAATTTCACTCGCCCTCCACCCTTCCCTTTCTCGCTCCTCCTCCTCCTTTCATCTCTTCATCTTTCTTTTCTTCCTTCTGCAGTATCTTCAGCGCGATAAATTCTCGTTTGGAACGGCGCGATTACCGGCCGCGCTTCAAATTCAGTCGACCGCCGCTTCCTGCCGCCGTTCGCGGGCGGCAAGATTACGATACAAAGCGGCGTCTCTCACGGACACATTCTCTCCGCTACATTCATGCCATAGCGTAGGCACCCGGCGCGCATTGATTTTGCTCCTCACTTATATTCTTACGGGATTATTTACACTCGGCTTGCGAAGCAAGCGGATCAATAACCGTCGCCACTCTTCGGCGCTGAATACTGTGTTCCGTCTTCACGCGGCGCAAGTAGGCGCGACCATGTGAGAGAAATCGTGAGGAAATGCGGGGACACACGTATCCGCGACGACCTAAATCTCGATCCATTGGTTTGCGACGAATTAACTGGGTTTTTTCCTCTCTCTCTCTCTCTCTCTCTCTCTCTCTCTCTTTTTCTCTGCTTTTCTCTCTCTCTCTCTCTCTCTCTCTTTTTTTTTATTAATTTCGTCGATCGGTCGGACAGATCCGCAGTTCTCGCAGGACCGTTAGTTATTTGCGCGAGATACTAATTGGGTTAACATATATATCGCGCTCCGAAGGGAGGTAACACGCGCTCTCGCTGAATCGCTGCAGTGTAGTTTGCATCACCCTATGCCATTTAAATGTCTCGTGGCCGTAGCGCGTTTATTTAAATTTTATACCGATCTCAATTTTATACCGACCCACGCGAACACACATACAATCCCCGCCAGATTCATCTCAGGTTCTCCTGCGTTATTACGCTACATATTGAATCGCGCAACAAGGTGTATCGCGATATGCATTCTGTGCCCCACGGCGTGATAATGAAAGATCCCGTCTCGGCGGACGGGGTTTCGAACTTTGATTACATTGATTCTTAAATCAAGCTAGTTTTGCGTATATTATCTGTGAAAATAACTCGTCGCCGCCGCCGCGACGCGGAAAGCGAAGGTCGCCTTCGAGAGGACACCGTCGCTTCCGAAACGGAAATTGGAATTGATTCGCGACGATTCTTCGCAGCGTCGGCACACGCACACTGAGAGAGAAAAAGGTGGCGAGTCCGACCGAAATTATAGATATTTTTGGCTCTAACCACATTGTTTGGTTGTTGTAACACGAAAACGATGGTAGTAATTTCTTGGAGTGAAGTTTCACTCGAGAGGAGTGGATATTCATTCCAAGCGCTAGTGAAAATACTGCCACTTTGAATAGAGTGACATTTTACTTTTTATAAGAGTAGATATTTTACTCCAAGTAAAGTGAATTTTTACAATTAGGTGAAAAAGGAAAATCTCTATAATTCTATCTGTGGTTTGTAGTTTCTAGTGACTCCAGTTATTGCAATCTTTTTAATGGTGTGGCCATTTAATTAATTTCATTTATAATATGCGTGGGAAAATTTGCTGAACACCTGAGTGGGACTTGAACCTAAGAGACTTCTGACTCATTTGCTTTATCTATTGAGCCACTGTTATTAATTGATGGAAATGAGTTTTGTAACGATACATGCGCGAATCATTCACTCTTTAACGATTGAAAACTTATTCAATATGAGTGAAAAGTCACTCCAACTAGAGGAACGGTCGTCACTCCATTTGTTGAGGGAAAATTCACTCTACGACACAAAGTGAAAAATTTTATTTCACCATATAGAGAAATCAATTCTTGTGACTCTCGTTGTCGCTTCATTTTCCGAGTGAGATTTTTACTCCAAAAAGTTTAGAGAGTAACGTGCACACAAGCTTATTATCATTAATATTGCAGTAGAACTTAATTAAAAAAATGGTTTTTCTAAGTATAATTTATAGTAATTATTTCTCTATGTGCGTATATGATTTCTCCATGTCTGTGATTATAATTACAAATATCAAACATTTTTTCTCAGTGCACGTGTATCTCGCGCGATTGAACCGCGAGGCTACAAAATGTTCTCTCCGCGTGTCATCGCTTGTCCGCTCGTTCGGACACGAATCGTACGATCGATAATATTAGCGTTGCGATCCATCTATCTCGATCCATTACCGCGCGACATCTGCCAGGTTCAAAGAGCTCGAAGTCATTTCTATCGTGCGCTTTTATCACGACCTCCCGATTTATCCCGTACGTCTCCTCATTCATCCCAAGCTCCGTACACGCACAATACAAACTGTATTGCCTCGGTAAAGGAAAAGAAATGAGAGAGAGAGAGAGAGAGAGAGAGAGAGAGAGAGAGAGAGTCGAATTAGCAAAGCAGAAAGAGTGAGAAAAAAAGAGTTAATAAAAAAAAAAAATAAAAAACAAGCAAGCGATTCTCGGCTCACGGCGACCGATTTAATTAATCGATTTCTTTTGTTCTGTTCTGGTCGACGTGTTAGATGGCCCGACAAATGTGAAGGTCAACATCTTTCTCCGCTCTATCAGCAAAATAGATGATTATAATATGGTGAGTGCAATACACAAGTAATCATCAACAAGGCCTATATATACAAGTCTGTATATCCTCACATTGTGTACAACTATTAACGTCACGTGTATATGATGCCGTAAGATTTGCACTTCTCTGTACTTGTATCTGTATTACGTGTATACATGTATACGTATGCGGGTGTCATTAAACGCGCGCACACGACGATTGCACGCACACGTGTACGTACACGCATACTCGTGCGTCGCGCTGGATGTGTGCTACTACCGTCGCACCTCGTTGATTTTTCTCGATGTCGTTGATGTCATGTTACATCTATATACACACGTATCATACGGGGTGTAGCCGGGCTCACGCACCGCGCGCGCCACCGTCGTTCCGAGCCGATTTCCCGAGCAATTTAGGAATCGATTTCCCTCCAAGCGCAAAATGGACGCACCTCGTCAGGAGACGTCGCGTGGTATAATTATATGGCGATTATTCGGAGATGCGCAGAAGTGACGACGAGCAACTGTCATCGCTCTCGCTCTCGTTCTCGTGAGATCCCTAAAGTCAGATGTCGAGAGGATCGAGGAAATCAGTGGCTCGCCGGGGAAGGTCGATTCCAGATTGGCCAGGGAATCCGCAATCACGAGACGGCGCGGTGAGCCCGTCGCACCCGATGTATGATCAGTGCTCTGTATGTTTACATACTGATTGTACGTATGTGACGTTCGATTGATTGTACGTTGCAACCACGTCTTGTGTCTTGTTGGAACCTCCGCCTAGAAGTGAGCCAAGTGGCCGGAGCCCGATGAGAGGAAATTTGCCAGAACGGCAAAGCACAGTTGAGAAAGCGCACAGGCGCAAGAGCCTCTCGCACGCGTTCGCAGTCTCACACGTTATCCAAAAACGCATTCCGAGATACGTTTGCAGGACCTCGGGTTTGCTCGGCGCATGACAAAGAACGACCGCGACGTTACGCGTCTCTGTCTCGTCCAACTGTGCGCGGCGGTTCTCTCCCGCTGGGATTTGTGCAAACTGTGAGACAGCGTTCGCGATTTTCGCGACGTGCGATTCCACCGGGCGACCACAGGTGGTGTCCTCAAAATTCCATGTCGGGAATATACGAGAGGCATGCGAAAGACATGTCCCGTTTCTCCAAACCGCGCGGGAACGAGGAGCCATTTTCCAGTTAGATTCTCGGGAACGATCTCCTGGAGATGATATTTGTATCCTGCGATCGGACATTTTCCGGATCCGAGCGAGCGGTTGGACGTGATTTTTCTGTTACGTGACTTAGCCAGTTATTTTCGAAAGCTCTCTTCGTAAGGCGCGTAATGCAGTATGTAAGTATCGTGCCCGTTCTCACTTTCCCAATCGACGTCAACTCCGCTGTCGAATCACCCGTCGGACACAATTTGGGAACCTTTGTCACGAACGATACACCATCGAGTTCTCCTCCAAGTCGCAATTCAATTATCGATTTTCCTATTTTCCCAGCCGTCACATGGAACTCGCCGGATAATTGGCACTCTGCTTCGACGAATCAGAGACTCGTTACGCTCGCGCCGGTATCGCATTCGGAAAAACGATATTTGTTTCCACATGTGCATATCTTTTTCCCTATCGCGCTATTTGAATCTTCATGCACTTGTCTGACCATTAAATCGCCCATATAAGGCTAGCTCCTATTTTCAAAATTAAAAAGAAATGATTAGAGTTCTGATTGCCCCGCAGTTCTGGAGTTCTCAATTGATTTTAGGAATAGTTCCGGCGTTTAAAGCAGTCAAAACGCCACTTGAAAAAAGGACGATTTTTTACTTTTCTGCGTCGAAAAATTTTGAGTTCCACGGCTAGAAAATTTTTTCAAGAAATCCGGTGATTTCTTTAGAGTTCTGGATAGCTCCTCACGAATTCTAAAGATTATTCTCAATAATTAGGCCGCCAAAATGAAAAACTAAAAAGTTTTCGTAATTTTTCACTTTGTGCCGAACATTTTTTTCATCAATAAGAGCTCTAATTATTTCTTTTTAATTTTGAAAATAAGAGGTTAACTTCACATAGGTCGTCAAATCGACCACACATGGATTTGTTATATGTATTTTTTTCATCAAAATCTTTCACACGCGCTGCTCTAATTATCGCGAGAGAAATCGGTCGTTTAATTTTAGGCTCTACAAGAAGCTCTTTTCTTCTTTGCCTTCTCTCTTCGTTTTCTTCTCTTCTTTCTCTCTTTTTCCCTTCCCCTCTTTCTTTCTCTCTCTGTTTTTATTTCACGTACATATCTGTCTCCTTTCTTGATCTTTCTCACTCTATATCATGGTCTCATCAGTGCGAGCACGTTCAGCACGTTCTCTTATCCTGAACAAATGTTTGTTGACTGAGTCGTTGCACAGCGACCACGTGGAAGGGATCCTGAGGGAGGGAAATTCGCGTGCAACTAATGTCTCTCTTAGGGGCTTCATTGCGAACGAACGTAATCGGAGGCGACGGTAACGGCGAAACAATTTGTACGAGCGCGTTTAAACCGCAAGTTCACGACCCGTTCTCCGTAAAGAGCACACGAAGAAAACGCACTGCGACCCGCTCAGGCGAAATCGACCAAATTTAACACGTGAGGCTGCTCATCGGCGAATGAAACGGAATTGCGAAGGAATTGCCGAGCAGGCTGATTGGTACCGAGTCCTCGGCGAACCCTCTACGGCTCGATAAGAGATTTCGAGATAACGTGTAGCGAATGGATTGAAAAGCCCGATGCGAAACATGGCGATTAGTGTGTTGCGTGACGGCGGAATGGCTGCTTTTCGACAATTGGCAAGGAGTGTAGGAGGAGCCGATGTGAATGGACGCACGTTCAAAGAAAAAGAAGTCACTCCGGCTTAAATTTCAATCGCCCTTCTTGTTGTTCTATTCACCGAACGTACTTCCGTCTCTTCCTTTTTCTCTCTCTCTCTCTCTCTCTCTCTCTCTCTCTCTCTCTCTCTCTCTCTCTCTCTCTTTCTGTCTTTCCTTCTCTCTCGTTTTATTTTCAATTTGTACTCGCAACCGTGTAAGTTAAAATAACTTTTTATTATACCGTAACAACAAAGTAACATCCGAATAATGAAGAAGGAACATTCGAGCAGCGACCGGGGCATGTTACACCGTCGTACTTGGATTGTTTACTCGCTAGTGAAAGTACTGAAGACGTAAAGATCAGAGCGACGTTTTCTGTTGTCCATAGAGGGTTCGCGAGAGCGTGATTATTCTCGCGACGTATCCCACTATCCCATTGCCATCGGGACAATTGCCGGAGCAACGGCAACCGTACACATACACACACACACACACACACACACACTTCTTCCCCCGCTAAAACGAGCCACTTTCACGAGGGGATAGGGGAGATCGGGACTCGGCTCCAGCTACCCCCTTCTCTTCCCCCACACCCCCGTCCGCTCCCCTCAATTAGCCTTTCGTCGCTTCGCGTAATCGAGTTGTGCGCTACTCCCCGAGCACGGTCTGTGCCGTCAGACATTTAAATATCTCGAACGATTTCCCGGGAGCGGTAACTATCGCCATTTCCGCGATGTAAAAGAAGCAATTGTTTCGTCGGGCGGCCGGCTAAACAGTAAACATATTACCTCGTGCCTCGTAACTCGAGGGTCCCGCTCATGAAAGCCTAATGGCCATCGTTCGCTGAAAGTAAGAGCCAATGAAAAAGGGGAGAGAGAAAAAATGCAAAAAAAAAAAGGGAAAAGAAATTACGACTCCTGCTGTTTCGCGCATGACTGTTTCCCGGCGCAGCAGGACCCGGGGATTCGTCGTGTCCGTTTCTCGCTGTAAATGTCAGATCCTGTGCGTGTCACCGCAGGACCGTTCGTTTGATGTGTGAATTCGTCAGAGCGCTGCATTAGGTATATACATATATATGTGTATATATATATATATATATATATATATATATATACACACATCTTTTTTTTTCAATTTTTAATATAGAGAGCACTCCAAATGATTTTTTCTGAATGCTTTGCACTTGTCATTGTATAGCATAACTGAGATATTCACTGTATTAGATCTTATGTGCTAGGATACTGGTATTGTTACGCTACACTGCTATCCAATCTGATCTGATATGATTTCATGTTGTTCGTGTTTCATAATTATTCTAAGTACTCGATTATGTCACAAGTTAATCGACCGCTCTATTCACGGGAGACGGGATGACGAGAGATGTTACTTTCGGAGACGCTTACAGGGCTTATGGGAAAGTGACAAGAACAATCTTCTATCGCGCGCACACACACGCATACACGGTTTCACAGTTTGTCATTCACAATCGCTGATTTTCCTAGAAAGGACGGCTCAGGTTTCTTTGAAGGTATCATCGCAGGCAAGATCGATCCAATCGAATTTACGACAATTCATGGCGATCAAAGCGCTTCTAATTTCCATACTCCCCACTTTGACAAAATGGAACGCGCGTGAAAAAGAGAAAACAGAAGAGAAAAAAGAGACAGGAAGAGGGGAAAAAGATAACCGTCTCCCCGCGCTCTGATGGCAATTTGTTCTATCAGTCGGGAAGCTCTGTGCGAGAGATATATTCGAAAGAACAACTCGATTTCCCGTTCACATATTCCAACGACAGACGAATATCCATAATGTCGTTTGCGTCCGCCACTTTTCATGTGTAAAAAAGCGACAATCGCTTTCCATCCGTGAAAAATGCGAAAATCGCGAAAACAGTACACACACGCATACACGTATATACACACATACACATTTTGCACAGCGCAGTAGTTCTGCACACGCGATACCTCTCCCGAGGGAATAGGTCGTCGTTGTCGCACAGTTTTGTTATAAATACTTTGAAATATACAAACGGACATCCGCGGGTATTCGCCCTGCGAGCGATGTATAATCGGTAAAGAATAGAAAGACAGAGCCGGCGGTGGTCGACGCACGAAAGTGTGAAATGCCTGAAACTCGAGCAAATAGTGAGCCGTGAATCCTCGTTTGGCGGCATGTTCCTCAATTTTTCAGAAACCATTCGTCGAACGTTAACGCGTGCGAATCGCGAAATGGGTACCGGCCGAGTCGTTAAAACTTAATGACGAAACGAAACGAAACCCACGTAGCAGAGTTAGCGGGAGCAGAAATCAGAGGGAAAACGAAACGAGAGCGCACGCGCGCGCGCGCGCGGGGACCGCTTGTGCGCTTGAAAAACGAAAAAATACCGACACCACGACTCACGGGCAAAAACGGCGGGCGAAGGGCCGCCGACGGAATGGAATGGAACGCCGTTTTTACGTGGTTTAAGCGACAAAAAAAGACGCAAACGAGAAAATAAAGAGCAAGCACCGTAGCGAAAACAGCACCGCATCGCACTGCACACGCGGAAAGGATAGACCGACGGAATTGGCTGACGGTAGGTTGCGAAAAAGACAAAAACGATAAAACTAAAAAAAAAAAAATGGAAAGAAAGTGCCTGATCGAAAGTGGAAAAAGTGACGCAGGAGAAAAAAGCGGAAAGTCGAAAAGTATGCGGAAGCACTCCCTTCTTACACTCCCCCTCCCCTCTGAAATAGGAAACAGGGTACAGGACTTCGCCGGCTGAAGGGAATGCGGTCCAGACGTTGTCACCGGAAACACGAGATGCACCGTGAGCGAAACTGCATGCCTTTTCTCTCTCACTCTCTCTCTCTTTCTCTCTCTCTCTCTCTCTCTCTCTCTTTCTCTTTGACATGTGTGTGTGTATATATATATACATATATACATATATATATATATATATATATATATATATATATATATATATACACACATATATAT
>NW_022639465.1:2497872-2512325 GCF_010583005.1 Odontomachus brunneus | reverse complement strand
ATATATATATATATATATATATATATATATATATATATACACACATATATATATCGCTAATTAATATACAGATTGCGTAGAGAGGACATTTCTGGCATTTGATCTGACACGATCCGGGTAGGTCCTCGATGTATCGCTTTTGCATGGCTCTCACCCTCAGCCTCCTGCCCCCACCCTCGCCGCGCCACCCTTGGCTGTTTGTGTGCGCAGTGTGCCGAGACATTTTTTAAACGACGGGCCTCACCGTTCCCTGCATATTTTTTTTTTGTTAATGCTTGTGCTCGCGAGTGACGTATGACTGCTTGATTGCGAGGAGAGAAGCGTTCTTGGACCATCGTACGTCTCGATCATCGGCGACGGTAGTGTCGAGGATCTCGAGTCGAGTCGAATTCTGGTCGAAGAGCGTTTCATCTCGTCGCTCTGCGATGAATATCTTCTGTTCTCTTACATTTCGATATATATACATAGTCAATCGCCACGACCAATTGATAGGGACGATCGTCACGGATCCGACACGTGTGCGATTCGATAGAATCACGTCGGCTCCTGTATATAACAGTCGAGTCCGTGACGAGATAACTTATCGACATACGCGTATGGCTCCAAGGGAGATCAATCCAGTAGATGTGAATGAACAGTTGCCGACCCCGTTAATCCTTTGTGTCGCGTTGTCCTCGGCTTAAAGTGCGCGCCGCCTCTCTCGATATGAGGAGGAAAAATTGATTCAGACCAAATTTTACCAACCTGTTCGAAATTATATGGGGCTGTGATTCGTCTCAAAACGTTAAAAAAAAATGCAAGTACACGGAAAGAATATTATAGTTCTTCTTTTTTTCATACAAATTTTTTTCAATTTTACATTGTTTCTACACTCTGTGAAAGAAGATAAGAAAAAAAATTTTTTTCGATAGTACTAATAACATGTTTCCTTGAATCTGAATTCTTTTATTTAATCCTAAAGTCCTAAATCTAATGGGTAAATACTCAGCTAAACATAACAAATATTCTTCCTTGTCAAACAGAGAAAGATACACGACACCTATTATCCGTCTTTTTTTACCTGATTTTTTGGTTTCGACCCTTATGCTCGATCTAGTCTTATTATGTATATGACTATCCGTTCCTCATGACGCCATTGTCTCTATTATCTATGCTCTTCCCGTCCTGAATCCTGTTTTCTTATCTAACATCTTATTTCGCTTTTATTATCTACGCACTCTTTCCTACATAATTTCTCCTATCTGACCCGCGCTGTTTAATATATTGTACTTACTCGCACAATACATTAAAATCATTTAAAATTCATGCATCACGTTAATCAAGCATTCACGCACTTGCACGCCGTCTAACCAAATCTACTGAAATATACATATACTAGAAGCCGCTAGTAGACGACTAAAGTAACATCCAGTCTTTTGTCTATTCGTTTTTAACTGCACCGCTCAATTAGTGCAGTAAGTTGGAGTGAGAAAAAATATATTTATCTCATTTTAACTTATTGCACTGGTTCAGCAGCGCAGCTAAAAAGAACAGATGACATGATAAAGAAATCTTAGTTCTTTATGTTCTAATTGATCAATTAAATGCTATCCGTCGAATAGAGTTTCAGAATGCAACCCGGGTATACATTTAGCGTGATCTACAATAGATATCGTAAGCTGCAAGCCATAAGAATTGACCAATCACAGTCGATTATTACAAGAATAATCGACTATAATTGACCAATCCTTCACGGCTAAAAAAAATTTCATGGTTTAAAAATAATTAAAATAAATGTATAAATTCACAAATCGTTTTAATTGCACTTCAATCACCTACAAACGAAATACATACGATTTAGTATAAAATTTTGCAAGAATTGTTGAGTTGCGGCTAACATCATGATCAAAATTTAATTAATTAATTATAGTAATCCTAAAGACTCACAAAACTTTTTAAATTAACTTTTTGCATTAAAATCGCCTACAAACGATTTCACAAGATAGATTCTTAAAATTTAATATTTTACCGGCTAACTTTATACGAATAGGAGTGAATACTCCATTAGAAAGCTGTTCTTCTATTGGATATCGGATCGTCGCACGTCGGATGTCGGATGTAGTGTGAATCCTCCATCAGCTCGGTTCTACAATACGTCGTTTGTCGGAGTCGGATGTCGGAACGCAGTCGATGGTCCAATGAGAGAGTTTATTTTCCGTAAACGGGTTCTCCTCATTGGACCATCGACTGCGTCCCGACACACAACTTCGACAAACGACGTATTGTAGAACCGATCTTGGCGCTCAGTGAACGAATGGATATGATTGATCCTTTCTTGTGGAATTCAGTCGGTATATTCGAATAGTTCGTTGTAACAAATGAAACGGCACATTCTACGATAAGCTATTAGTCATAAGTCGTAGGCAAGTTGACCAACCGCAGTCGATTATTTTTGAAAATAGTCGGCTGTGATTGGTCAATTTACTTGCGGCTTATGACTAATAGCTTATTGTAGCAGGCCTATAATGGAAGGTTCAGGCCGATTCTATTTGGTCGTATCGCAAATCGCAGGTTGCAAGAAATTAATCAATCACAATAGATTATTTTCTTCGACTATGATCGATCAATTTCTTGCGACTTTCAAAGCTACGATACGATCGATGTAGAACCGATTTAAAGCCTGTGGAGAATTGAATATTTCGTTATAGAAAACTGTTCTTCTGTTGAGTATCGAATGATCGTATGTCGAATGTCGGATGCTATGTGAATCTCTCATTAGGCTTATTCTACAATACGTTGTCAGAGTCGAATGTCGGAACACGTCGGAGTCGATGGTTCAATGAAAGAATTTATTTTCTGTAAACGAGTTTTCCTTATCAGGCCATCGACTGTGTCCCAACATCCGACTCCGATAAACGACTTAGGGCCGATTGTTCCAACTTCTTGGTAAGTTACCTGACAGTTAAATCATATGTCTGTCTTCGTTTCTTTCTTCAAATTAGACAGAGACAGCCACATGATTTAACTGTCAGGTAGCTTACCAAGAAATTGGAATAATCCGCTCTAAGAGCCGATCGTTTCAACCTATAGTTCCAAGCTATAGTGCATTTGATATTTACTATAATCGATTATTTTTTACATATATTGGATGCTCAAATTAATTAATCGAATTAGTCGAAATAGTAAAATTGATTATTTTTTTTCGATGTTGTATCTCTATCAATGGCATCGTCTATCCTTCCCTTACGTTTCGACCGTCAATGAGCCTTCTAGTATATACACACACACACACACACACACACATACACATCATACATACAGGATGTCTCTGACTTTTCTTCGTAATTTTATGGGAATATAGAACGGATTGAGGTGAACATAAAAGTCCCATACTGTTTTTTGCGATATTTGTAATAAATCTCGAGATATTAATTAAAGAATATTGGTACGATATGGTAGATGAGCTGTAGATTGGCGTCGTCTACAGTTGTATACTTATACATTGGATCAAACTGATTATCAGTCTTTTTTAATATCTCGACTATTATTGTGAATATCGCAAAATGGTATAGGACTTTTGTGCTCATTTCAATCCGTTCTACGTTTTCTCACAAAAATTGTGGAGGAAAGTCTGAAACACTTTGCCAAGAAATAAAATAAATCTTCTTTAATAGTGCATTTTAATTTCCAAAATATAAATAGCATACATGAAATGAAAAGATAATAATAAATTACTGCAGAATGTCAATCTATTACAGAAAATGTCTCGGTTACAAAAGATTCTATAATAATTTTTACTATAAAATTCCCTCCGTGTACACAGTCGCGGCTAATTATAAATATTCTAACATCCATTTTCTCGACGAGTTTTGTAACTCATCTCATATTCAGAAAAGAGAGAGAGAAAATTTGTTTTTTAATATTTCTCAGAAGAAATACATCTTTCCTGTCGGGTATGCAATGCCCTACGTTGCAAAACTCATCGAGGAAGTGTTGCAATCTTTTGTCAACCGGCTGCGCGTAAATTGTGTTGTCACAGTACATATTCTGTCCAAGAATATTTTCTTCTAATTCATATCTGTGTCGACGATCGTTCCTCCTCACGGTAAAGATAGCGAAAGTACCGATCTGCCATTGCACGTCTCAAGATGGCGATAATACGTTATAGTTAGACGAAAAATTCTCTTCATGCTGCGTGAAAATGTTGAGATAACTTTTTGATCGCTTTTTACATAGACGCAAGATTTCTCGTTTCTTTGGTTTCGTTTTTTCTTCTTCTGTATTCTCATTTATCGAACGCAGGAGTAAGATTACGTGACAAACGAGCTCCTTTGCTCGCGCGTACTCTTTCGTCTTTCGTAATTCGCGCCGACTTTCTTTGCGCGTTTATTAGAATTCCCGTCGCGTCGAGATATTATCGCGATTAAACTGGAATTCGTTTCTCGGTACTATGGCACTGATAATGAAATCGTGATTATCGCGGTCTTCGTTAAATGCAAAGCTGCCATTTGCATAAAGCTATTCTCTTCGTTCGTTGCAGAGACTGATACGTTACAGTAAGCGCTACGCGATACGGAACACTCCGACGATCTAGAACTCCGTTGCTTTTCATTACGTTTCGCACGTTTTAGTTTTGCCTTACTTTACTTTGGAACTTTATAATTGGAAGGACTATCGCTCGGGGTGTGTGTGTGTGTGTGTGTGTGTGTGTGTGTGTTTTGAAAGGAAAAAAGAAACAATTCGCGCTGTACACGCCCGGCGTCACATGCGCGATAAGCTGTTTAACAGACATTTTTCTTCTGCCCTCCAGGAATACTCCGTACAATTAACATTTCGGGAACAATGGTTGGACGAGAGATTACGGTTTAATGACTTTGGAGGTACGTAGATCTTACAACATTACGACTTCGACTCGTCTGTGACTCTTCTTGCACTTTCTTGATATCATTGCGATACGAGACGATCGCGCACAATGCGTTGACACACACTAGCTCTACGATGTATAATATATATTCTCCATGTAGAGAGAATTATTTTCTCCTCCGACGCGCGTCGCAAATTCAAGTTTGGCTGAACCGTATTTCTCTTTTATCCCCGATATAAATGCCAAAGTGTTTTTACGCGATTTCGTACAACCCAATATCTACGGCGCACGCAAGAAATTCCACGCACAAAGGGGCATTTATGTTCAGAACAATGAGCATGGGCAAACGGCAATCGTTTATGCTTTTTTTTCCATATTGCTGTTATTATTCCGTAAATAGCGAGTCGTAACGTTTTATTCACGCGCTATTTGACGCCAATTTGCAACAAGCTATATTTATTCTCTCTATTCTTTCTCTTTTTCTCTTTCTTTCTCTCTCTCTCTCTCTCTCTCTCTCTCTCTCTCTCTCTCTCTCTCGCGCGCGCACACACCCGATTCTCGCACACTCGCTCGCATGCTCTTCCCGCGCGCTGAACGAGCTCGTCCGATCGATCGCCGATTGTCAACGTCACGCCGATTTTTCACCGAGGCCACCTCGTTTCCCCTGGAAACCCCTCGTTTTGCAGGTCGACTGAAATACTTGACTCTGACGGAAGCTAATCGCGTCTGGATGCCGGATCTGTTCTTCTCGAATGAGAAGGAGGGTCATTTCCACAACATCATTATGCCCAACGTATACATACGAATTTTCCCAAACGGCTCCGTTCTTTATAGCATACGGTGAGTACAAGTTTCCGTAAAATCACCGAGCCGAATTACTTCCCCCGCACTTTCATAATTCATACGTCCGACGACGTTTCATAAGACATGTGTAGGGTAAAAACATCAATGACACTTGAACACTAATAACACTGTTACGTAATTCTGGATATTTTTATTATTTCGGTTTTTTAACTTGGATATTTCAATTTTTATCGTAAAATATACGTATATATTTATTATATATATATATTTTTTTTCTTTGAAAGTTTAAATATTTATTTTATTGAAAACGGAATAACCCTTTTGAAATATCATAAATATAATACATATATATCGTACATATATAAAATAACTGAAAAAATAAAACAATATACACAAAGAAATAATACAAGTAATAATGATGAATATTCATATTTAAAATGAAATTGAATATATATTTAAAAAGAACCGAAATAAAATTGTCTAGAGTTAGGTATCAGTGTTATTAGTGTCCATTGGTACTTTGACCTCAACTCTTTTTATTGCCTTCTTCTTTCTTTTCTGTTCGCGCAAATTCCACGAGGAAGAGCCACTTATCCGGTCTCGACGCAGGACGAGAATGCATTATCCATGCGCGTGGCTCATCCTCGTATAATCGAATGTTGCGAAATTCGCTCGTCTAATATACATACGGGAGAGAGGGATTTCTCGCCTGTATATCGTGTGTGATGACAAAACAGGGAGCGTGTTCGTTATTGCAAATTGCTTTTTTTCTTTTTTTGCCACCAGTGCTAGCCTTATATAAACTCCCCGTTGTTTTCTCTGCCGCAGGATATCCTTGACGCTCTCCTGTCCCATGAATTTGAAGCTGTATCCCTTAGACCGACAAGTTTGTTCACTTCGCATGGCTAGCTGTAAGTAATTTCGAGACTTGGGCTCGGTCTAATTTCATTCGGGGGCATTTATCTCGGTTCCGTGGCTGAGTAATTATTCGCATTCGTGATCCGACAGACGGATGGACGACGAACGACTTGGTATTCCTCTGGAAGGAGGGCGATCCCGTTCAAGTGGTGAAGAATTTACATCTGCCCAGGTTTACTCTGGAAAAGTTTCTTACGGACTACTGCAATAGTAAAACGAACACCGGTAAGTAACGCGCACGCGTCGTGTGCAGCCCTGTGTACTCGAAGAAAATAGAGCGAGTCTCCTTCGTCCTCGTGAACTGCGTGGCTGACGTCTTCTTTTTTCCGTTTGAATAAACAATGCAGGAGAGTACAGCTGCTTGAAAGTGGACCTGCTGTTCAAGAGAGAATTCAGTTACTACCTGATCCAAATCTACATCCCATGCTGCATGCTCGTTATCGTGTCCTGGGTGTCCTTCTGGCTGGATCAGAGTGCCGTGCCTGCCCGGGTGTCACTAGGTATGAATTATTACCAATTAATTGTCAACTGCATTATATATACACACGCGTTATTGTAATGATATAACAACAGCTAAGTGATATCGATCGAATCGACACGAGACGACATACACTTGTGCGGGAACACACACTTAAACGCGCGACGTTCCGATCACGTTCGCTTTTGCGGACGTTCATCCATTCTCTCCGTCTTCCTGAACATGTCACGGCGAACCGTTCCATCCATCTTTCTGATGTTCTCCACTCTTCTTTTCCCTCGCCTCGCCTGCCTTTCTCCTTTTTGTCAACTGTCCTCGCGTTTGCCTGTCACGAGAATACCTCGAAGAAGATCTGTCTTCCACTTTGCTCGTGCAGGCGTTACGACACTGCTGACGATGGCCACGCAGACATCAGGGATAAACGCCTCACTGCCGCCCGTATCCTACACGAAGGCTATCGACGTCTGGACGGGGGTGTGCTTGACCTTCGTGTTCGGCGCTCTCCTCGAATTCGCGCTAGTCAACTACGCGTCACGCAGCGACATGCACAGCGACAACATAAAGAAGCAGTTTCCGGCGAGCGAGATGGAGCATTCGTCGTCGATCGATCCATCCTCGGAGCTGCTCGAGCCGGACGGATCCGCCAACTTCGCTATGGTCAGTATCCTGAGAGGACGTTTCTCGAGTGCCGTTGGACGCGCTCGAGATGGTTTCGAAATAGCCGAGTTTTTTCCGGGAATCCTCCTTTCGGACGATAGCGACTGCGTTTCCCGATCACGTTGCCTCTACGTGGACAATTGTGGAGAGTTCCGCGTCGTTGTTCGTCGAGGGAGATCTCAGTGTTTCGCGAGTAGATTCTTTTACGTTATACTGTTGTCTCGTCGATCGTTTTTTTTTTTTTTCCTATAGATAGAGGAACGAGATTATGTTAGATTCGGTAGATTCTCTTTCTTATTCGGCAAAAAAAAAAAAAACGGCCCGGGCTGATAATCGAAATTATTTCGTTTAGAGTTAACAGAGCTAAATGCGGGTAACTAATAGATCAATATCACCCGAATTCTTTCAGAAGCCTTTGGTCCGACACCCGGAGGATTCCATAGATAAATTGCGACAGTGCGAAATACATATGCAACCAAGGAAAAAAAACTGCTGCAGGTCGTGGCTGTCCAAGTTCCCGACGAGGTCCAAGCGCATCGACGTCATCTCGCGGATTTTCTTCCCAATCGTATTCGCTTTCTTCAACCTAGCGTACTGGTCCACGTACCTGTTTCGGGAGGAAGAGGGGAGCGAGTAAGCCACGAAGAAGAAGCGCTTGGATCAAAGGAAGTGGCTCGCGGCCATCCTCAACAGTTTCAAACACAACGTTCACGTCCTCGTCAACGGCAGTATCATCAGAATCATCATCGTCACCTTCAGAATCATCATCATCACAATCACAATCATCATCATCATCATCATCATCATCATCATCATCACCAACATTATTATTCGCAACAGCAGCAGCAGCAGCAGCAGCAGCAGCAGCAGCAGCAGCAGCAACATCAGCATCGTCATCAACGTTACCAATCGGATCGCTCGCCGTCGCCGTCCTCGCCGTTGAACGACGACAACGACTGCGTCACCGGCCGATGCTCGCCGAAAGCGTCACGACACTCGCGAAGAAGCTCGGCGAGATCGTCACCTTCGCCGTCGCTGTGGCCGTCGTCGGCGTCGTCGACGTCGCCCTTGGGAACGCCGTCGCACACCATGTCCCGTGGCGCGACACCCTCGCCGTCGATCGCGGCGCCGGTGTCATCCACGGCACTGGCTGCGCCGGCGGAATCCATGAGCGATAACTGGTGCTGGAACCTGTTGCGTAGAATGTTCACCTGTCGTGCCCAGGGTAGCGCAAAGATTGACATCTTTGCGCGCATTGCCTTTCCCCTCATATTCGTTCTCTTCAACTTCGCCTATTGGTCTATTTATTTGTTTTAAGGCGAAGACGGCGTGGGGATGAATAAGTGAGCGGAGAAAGAGAGAAAAAATGAAAGAGAGGAGCCCACGATGGAATCAGAAGAACCGAGTGCGACGTTGGATCCTTGAAGAAACACAAGGCGACTTCGCGATCTCGCGCGCGCGCGCGCGCGCACGGGAGAGAAAGAACTGTTCTCTTTATCTTCAATCAGAGTAGCGCAGTTCGCTCAACAAGGACCGACCAAGTGCACTTCGACGAAAGAAGAGATCCCTCCGCAGTCTGCGCCGAGAAACGGCTGTTTTAGGACGATGAGATCGAAATTTACCATGCAACGTGAACATCTGTCTTGTTGTCCTGGAATGGACGTTAGCAGACACTCGTTTTCATGAAAATAGATACAGCCATGAGGACAAAGACGGTGAACGTTCTAGCGACGTGTACTACACATTCTTACATGTAGCACACGTTGTACATTCACGAAAACCGTACACACACACACACACACACACACACACACACACACACACGCACACAACAGACACATCGTACCTCAATACCCACTCGGAAGACCGCGTGCCACAGACTGAACTGAAAGAGTAGTGGGCCCTGTATAGCCACGGCCTGTTAACAATTAAAAAAATCGTAAAGTTTATAAATAACTAATATCTACGTTTCGCGAAAGCGCACGTCGACGAGCGAGCGAGCTCATCGACGCGCGCGCGCGCGGCGCTCTTGCGAGGCGTCGTGACGGTTGGGGTAATGTTCGCCGTTGCGAGATTAAAACGGCGAACGCTCTTGACTTCGATTAAGTATTAATTAACCGTAAGACGACGGGACGCCGACGATAGTTCCGGCTTCCTTGCGGACACGACGCGATATGTGTGTGCTGTATTTATACAAGATGTCTCTCACTGCTGTGTTTGGCAAAGAACGCGAAACGATCGGTGTTGTCTCGCCGTGCCGCGTATCGCCCTATCTTAAGGCCGCGTCGGGGATGGGCTAGAATGTTTGACGACGGAAAACACTCCGGGGGAAAGATACATGTGTGTGTACATATATACCGGGTGTCAAACATTCCGGCAGGCTGCCGAATGTGTGTACAATGCCTCGTCGGTATGAGCTGGCGGATTCATTAAGCCCCAGCGGCACCAAGGACAGGCGTGGATACGACGTGCCTCCCGAAATCCATATTTGGGTTACCGTATTTTTCTATTTCTCTCATCCCGTAATATAATTTGTAATAAAGAGAATAGAGAGGACGCGCACAGCAGGCGTCGCGAAAAAACTGAAAGACAATTTCAATTCGCCCCAACGCGCTTACGTACACAATGGACCTCGGGAGCCTCCCCGCGCCGCCATCATCATTGACAAGACGAAAAAAAAAAAACGTTTTGGTGCCGCTGGGCTTGTTCCTTATCCGGGCGAGCCTCCTTCCACTCGAGGAGCGCCTCGAGGAAGAAGCGACGAAGCGACCGTCGTTTCGACACGAGTCGTCGTCGGCGGAAGGAGAATCGAAATATTTTAGCCGCGTGTCGGGGACGAGTCCGACGGACCCTTTCTTTCGTCTCTTATCTCTCAGGGGGATGTCCGACGCCCGGATAAGGCTCGACAATGAGGTGCATGGGTCGGCGGCGACCGATAGGCTCGCGATACGAAGTACCATGGAAGCGGTCCCGCCGCTCGCGGATCCCGCGACTTCCTGTTTTTCCGCTGCCCCGGCCTCGATCCCGGCCGATTCTCTCGGTCGGCGACGCGGCTCGGGACTCTCTTACGTATTTCTCGGGAGAGATCGACGAAGCCGCGTGCGGAGGATCTTCTTATCTGTCTGGCTGTCGACGCGACGGTCGATCGATGCGAGCGATCGATCGTTGAGCGATGGTTGCCACAGGCGCGAACCTCCGGCGTCGTCGATCTCGCGGACGGAACGAGGAGACGATGAAGAGAACACGCGGAAATGTGCTCACACAAAAGCGGTGCGAGACGATAGCTGTATTTTTTGAAAATATGAGACACAGTAGATGCCAACCCTCCTTCAAACGGGAGACGACACAGTCGCGGCTGTCGTTATCGACAAAACAAGCCTTGACAAAAGCAATCCCTTCTGTGTACTCGGTGGTGTAACGGACGGCGGGAGGGAGGTGCCGCGCAGTCGGCCACGGAGGCACGACCGAATATCATTCCCACTCTCCCTAGTGATTTCGGGTTAGTGGAAAACTGAGTTTATAGGGAGAACGCTAGTCCTGATGAGGATTCGTCGTCGCCGAAGAAATCGAGAGTCTCCGCAGCCGATCGTAGCCCGTCTCCCCGCCGTTTGCGTCGTATCTTCCTCTTACTTGGTGGACACTATGCGCGCGCGTACGAAGAAGCAAGCGGCTATATCTCATGCCTTTGGCAGGACGTGCCTTGTACCTGGGGTTGGGAGTGCGCGTGCGAGCAAATCGATCCTCGGTCCCGATTATCCCGCGGGTCAATCAGCCGGTCAACGATAGAGTCAGGCCGATGTGATAAATAATCGAGACGTTATCTTTAGACATTAGGAGGCGCGCGAGGAAACGCGGCTCTGTCTCTCAGGTACAACGTGCCTCCCGAGTTTCACGAGACCACGCGAGCGGAACGGAAGCTTGTCTTCGCGGTAATATCGTCGTAATGTACTGATATAAATTTCATTAATAGTGACTGTGTGTTCTTTTATAACGAATCGCCGCACTTCTTTTCGAAAATCTTATCGTGTAACGGTTTTAGGAGCAACTATAAGCTGCTGATGTGGGAATGTTTGTATTTACGTCGCGCGCGGCTCAAGCGAGATCTCGTCGAAAGCTCGACCGACTTCCTGATCCCCGCGGGGACGAAACGACCGAGTGATCGCGAGCGAGAATTCACCCTTCGTTCGTTTCGGCCGGCACAACCGCTGTTTTAAACAGCCGCACGTAGCGATTGCGCACCACGAAGTTTGCTTTTCTCTCCGTGCTGAAATGCCTTCCGAATGGAAACCCGATCAGTTTTTGCCCGCCGTTATAGCGCCGTTGTACCTCGTCTTGTTACGATGAAATTGTCACTTTTCTGAAAGAATTCAACCGGGCGCATTGTGGTGCAGCATACTGAATTTCAAACGGTCCCCATGGGACCGATTACATATCCTGTAATTCTCGTAATCTTTCGAGCCGTAACTCGTTGTCGAGTTCTTTCGCCTCGCGATGATCCTGGCGATGAGAGGATCGACGTAATCCTTGTGTACCTAGTCGACGACGGAAAATACGTAGGAAGTGCACGTTTCTTCTCGATGTGTCTCGAAACAGATGAAAATCGCAAAAGTAGATTGGAGTTCCAGCACCATCGGCGTCGCGTACGTAAGATGCCTAGACCGCTACGCATTTAGATACGGTACGCGTCGTGATATTTGTTTGCGTGTAAACATCGTTCAGGAGACACCGACTTCCGCGCGGGCAGTGTTGGGCATGAATCGGCGAAAATTTCCCTTGACTAGAGTCAAAATGGCGCAAATAACCAATAATCAATCGATTAATCAATCGTCATGTGTAAACTCACAGATGATTTCACCGATTCGTGAAACTGATTGTTAATCAAGCGCTGATTATACACGGATCAGTGATTGCATCAATCGACTCGTATTATTCGTGATTTTACGCATGACAACTGATTAATTTTGGTAATTGATCTGCCGGTTATATCGGCGAAAGAGAACTTTTGTCGATCAACGCTCAACACCGACAGCAAGGACCACCACCGTGTATATTTAAGAGCGACTCTGCGCGTGCCTATATGCAGAAACTCGAAGGGACGCGAAGCCAGTATTTGCGAGATGATTATGTGTATCGGCGACGTATCCCCCGTGATATCTCGCCGCGAGAGAGAGAGAGAGAGAGAGAGAGAGAGAGAGAGAGAGAGAGAGACCGACAGGTGTACATACGTATAGTAAACTACGAGGAGGTGAGATGCGCTCGAACGGCTATTAAGCCGCGCCATCGACTGCGTACACTTCGCATATTTGCGTAGATCGCCAATCTCATCGATGTCCACGTCAACAATCGAAAGCAGTCCGGATTAATTGATGCAATAACGGACACAAAGACTCCAAGTCCCCGCGTGGCTGCGGCACGACTCGTGAACTACCCACTCACGTTATCGGAAGATAACACGGGATGATGATGACAGAAGAACACCATTCCAGGCGTTCGTTTTTAATGCGCGTTAGGAGACAAACGTCAGGTCAGGGAGATTATGTCGTTTTCAAGTGTGAGAAATCTTTCGTGTTCGCTACCGCTCTCTCTCTAAGCTACTAACTATTCCTCTGGGGAAAACTATCCTCGCGCGCATCGGCGGTCTCTCGGTTACAGCGATGCACTGCGCGCGAAAAACGCGATTGTACAATTCACGCACTACCTGTTGGGAACTTGCTGCGATAATTCTTTTTGTCACGCGTACGTCAGAGCTTGTCACAGCGGTGCACACACGATCCCAAGTTCGATCGATCGCGCAAAAGTACGAATGTCTGCTCAGAGAAAAATACATGATGATGGCAAATACATATAGGTGACAACAACACGAATATTGTATGTAGAATTAGTGTATATGTAATTTAATAAGCTATTTTATAGTTAACGCAACTAAAGCTTTAGTTGCAACAACTACAAGATCGTTTATTAAATAACTATGTGCACGTTACAATTGTATGCATACAAAAAATCTCGTACAGCTTTCACCTGTGTAGTTGCTATTTTCATGTTTTCCTTCGAGCGTGGACACGACTTTGGCCACTCTTATTGTGTTGGTCTTTCAACGATACGAATATTTAAATTTCCAACATAAAATATGTACACATATATAAAATACATATATAAATATATTAAATACATATATGTATTCTACATTGAAAGCTGAAATATTCGTACTTGAAAACCAAAACGATAAAAATGCCCAGGTATGTGCCCGGAAGTTAGTACTTTTACCTTGCATAGGTATCGTATCACCGTGAACATGTCACACGAGGGATCGGAATCGACCACGCCGAACGCTTCTACGGGCAAAATGACTGCTTCCAACGTTGCATCTCATCGATCGGCGCGCTTCCACCTCAGGAAGTTGGCCGCTCTTCGGTCTTCGAGACGAGGCTTCCGTTTACTTTAGCAGCCGCGAACGACCGACTGAATTAATTAAGAACTTCATCAGATCTGCTACACGCGCGCGCAGTCACGTAAACACACGTCAGCGACGCGTAGCTCCCTCGAGACGACACATTGCAGAATAAAGATCCCGAAATCCCGGAGATGTGGAAATGTTACGTGAACTGGATGAAAAGAGGGAAAATGGCGCGGATAACCAGATGGATCTCTCGCGGGTCGAGAAAGGAAGAGAGAGAGAGGGAGGGAGGGAGGGAGGGAGAGAGAGAGAGAGAGAGAGAGAGAGAGAGAGAGAGAGAGAGAGAGAGAGAGAGAGAG
>NW_022639465.1:2493904-2496815 GCF_010583005.1 Odontomachus brunneus | reverse complement strand
GAGAGAGAGAGAGAGAGAGAGAGAGAGAGAGAGAGAGAGAGAGAGCTACGTGACGGTGACCGGAAGTAAGGGACGACCGTGTAAACTTCATTGTCACACTTATCACCGAAAGAAAGAAACGGATAGTGTCTTACACATAACACACGTACACACACGTAACACGCACATACACAAGTATACTTGCACGACACGAAGTACGACCCCGATTGTATTACAAATATTATATAAGTGCGCCATAGTTCTCTCCCACGTCCGAGACACACCTAAAGGATATAATGTTATTGTTATATGCGTACGTTGTAATATATGTGGACGAAGCATGTGCTCACAACCCTGTAACAAAATAAATTCCTCCTTTCTCCCCCCCCCCCTCGCCCTTCTCGCCCCTTCCCGAACTTACGCACTTGTTACACGCACACACATAAATACAATACATACATACATACATACAATGTGCGCGGGTTCCAACGACGATGGTGGGAATCCCGCGTCATATATATCCCGGTGTACGTCACACCGCGAAGACATAGATAACAAGAATCACACTTCAACGTTAACATACAACCTAGGACTGTGTCGGTAGCTATCGTTTTCTTATTATCACCGATGGACCTCGGCGAACGGGCGCCGTCGTCGTCGGTCGGAAGTGCCGGCGCACCTGCGACGAGCTCTCGCGAATTGGCGGACGTGTTAGTGAGCTTTTACACTGAACTATAGGAATGGATGTGTCGGATGGCGACACGTGATCTCTCGCTGATGAAGCAAGTCCCGCTGTGCCTTTCGATTTGCTCCGAGGTGCACCGGCTCTCCCTCGGCCGAGGCCGCGCGGGTCTTCTCGCCTCGTGATCGTCGATCCACTGTCTCGATCCTTATAAAAATGTTAATCCCCATAAAACCGCAACAATCGTCCTGAATAAGTAACGACGAGCGGATATTAAACGTTGTCCATAATTGTAAGGATTGTGTCCTTCCGGCGAAAGCGGCCGAACAATCGACTCGAGCGGCGAGCACGCGTTGAGAACGTAAAAAGAAGAAAAAAAAAGAAGAAAAAAAAAGAAGATATTGCATGCTTGTGATTCGAGTGCATTTCAAGATGTGTAACATAATAAATTTGTATCGTGGCATAGTCCGATAAAATTACGAATCTTCCCGCGTGAACTCATTAGATCGTCAATTACACCAGTGTATACCTTAACGGTTTCGAATAATAATCATTCTTTCGTCGAGAGTAAGGCAAGAGAGGGAAATGCGCGCGGACGGGGTCCAAATTCTGAAAATCGAACGAATGAACGAACGCACGGAGACATCAGGCTTGAGACAACAAACGGAAAAAGAAATGGTATTCTAAAATTACCATATAAGATCTTTAAGTACTACCACTGTAATTAAGGATATAAAGATGAAATTAAACGCAGAAACGGGCAAACCGTCAACCGACATTGTACGTCAGTCACTCTCTGATTGTGTTACTCTTTCCCACAGATACGATGACTAATCAACTCTGCACGACGATCGAATTAGATCCACGTTAGGTCTCTGTTTCGAACGGATTTCTGTTGTTTCGTTAAACAAGTAACGCACGTCTACGCGTTACTCGTTTAAGGAAAATATATCCTAAGCGCGTTACAGGTAAGTGATACAGTATAGAAAGATTGTCAGACGTATGTATGTGTGTGTGCATGCATACATATCTGTGTATGCGTGCGTATGGATTTACAGGGGTTCAACGTGCGTGTATCGCACATACGAAGATAATTTAGACATCACGAATTTATTTGTCACGTCTGTGAAATATTGTAAATCGAATTTTATTTGCAGTTGTCTAAATACACTGGGATGCATTACAAATAAGCGCTAAACGTCTATAATTTATTATAATCTACGTAATACGAGTACAGGGAATTTTCCGTTTGGACGATACTACGATATTTTAGAGGTTTACATTGCGTAATGTAAGGATTCACTTTTTTCGTTTATATCGACGTAACTCTCCACTCACTCAGGTAGTGCGAGAAGGGTATAGCGTTATAAAAATGGTAAAAATGGTAAAAATGGTAGTCCACGGACTGATATTGCAATCATATTTGTCTAATCTAGATTAGTGTACCATGAATATCCGCAGGGAAGAAATTAGACATGGGAGAGACGCGAAGTAAATAAACGATTGGGTAAGCATACCATCGTTGCGTTAACAGATGATAACTGTCAACGTCAAGTCAAATTCGTCAAAGTACACTTTAATGTTTTTACAAGTGCTTCCGTATTAAGAAGTCACTTTGTAGTAAATTCGGTTGGATAAACTTAGTGCGCACTGGTATACACTGAAGCAGTTATACATGGACGACCAAGTCCACATACAACAAAAATAAGTTCGCGAACTCTTTAGGAGAAGTTCAGCGGAAAATGTTGCACAAATAAAATGTTGTTCTTTTCAGAACGCAGGTGATTTTACATATATATCTAAAATGGGCAAAGTAATCGGCGCGAGTTGTGATATCGGACGGGATACACCTTAAAAGTGTTCATTCTAACGTGTATTCCGGTCAAAGCACTTGCGCCCTTACATTTCGTAGGCTTTAAGTAAATTAGCGTTTTGTAATAGGCATTAACTCGCACCAGCGTGCACTATTATTATCATTTCGCACGATAGTGACAGTTACCTTACATTGCTGATGTAAGAAATCCGCGCGAATAGTCGATTACACCGTGAAATATGCCTAAATAGTTCTCATTGCAGACAGCGCGAATGTATAATTCAGGGCAATTGTCTCGAGAGTTATCATGACGTACATTCTTGTTCTTGTCTCATGTTAGACGTAAAAAAAAAAAAAAAAAAAAAAAAAAAAAAAAAAAAAAAAAAAAAAAAAAAAAAAAAAAAAAAAAAAAAAAAAAAAAAAAAAAAAAAAAAAAA
>NW_022639465.1:2492102-2493844 GCF_010583005.1 Odontomachus brunneus | reverse complement strand
AAAAAAAAAAAAAAAAAAAAAAGAAAAGAAAAGATCACGTTGGCGCGAAGTCTTACACGCCGCTGGAAGATCATCTCTCACTACTCCAGTAGCTCTTGCCGATAACCTCTGAGGAAACAGACGAATGTCTCGTTAGTATCGAATGTTTTGTGTGGGACTAATGGTCCTTCGTTTAGGAAACAGCTACGACCTACCGACCTGTACGGTTGATTGGACTACGACTACGCGTATAACTACGACTGTAGCTCCGCCGACTGCTGCGACCGTTACGTTCTTTACTGTGGCTCCGACTTTTACTTCTCGAATAGCTGCGCTCCTTTCCGTTGCGGCCGCCTCGGGATCGCCATCGATTTCTGCCACCTGCCGATACCAATCCGACCATGAATGGATCCTTATTTGTCAAGTGAGCCGAGTTACTACATGTCGACTCGTTCGGTCCAATTACAAACTTCACAACTAATCAAACTTTGTCGCTTCTAAGAGCTTCGAACAGATTCGCTGAGCCGTTTTCGAAACCGTTTGTTGTAGAGAAAGACGACCAAGTACCTCTGTGTCTACCGTATCCGCCGGCTTTGCCATCAGCAATCTCCAATAATTTCGGATTGATCACCTGATTCGCCTCTTTCAACACTTGTATCAAATCGTTGGCCTTGTTCGAATTACTGGGGGTAAAGAAGGTGTAGGCTGTGCCGGTCTTCTGTCGACGGCCAGTACGACCGATACGATGAACATAATCTTCGGAACAGGAAGGGTAGTCAAAATTGATGACAAACTTGACGTCTTCAACGTCTGAAATTAAGAGCTGACATTAGCAGACCCGTGGCTTCGTCGTGGGATCAGCGTGTTGAGGACAGACATCGGTTAAGACAATAGTAGTGTCGCGAGTATTTGTGAAACACCACGCCGAGCATATGTTGGGTGTATCGGTAAACGAGATACATTTTTTTATCACGGTAAATTATAAATTTTGATACGCTCTCCAAAAAGGCACGCGAACAACTCGACTAGCACGTGTTTCCCCTTGTATTTTTTAATACGACACTGTACATCAATGGTCGATTATTAATATTGTCACAAGGACAATGAAGTTTCACTGAGAAGAAAAAAAGGGAGTGATTTCTTCTTTCCTCTCTTTTTCTCTCTCTATCTCTCTTTCTCTCTCTCTCTTTCTCTCTCTCTTTCTCTCTTTCTCTCAATAATATCTTGTAATTTGCAAGTGAAACTTGTCGCGTAATTTAATAACTTATATCGCCTTGTATCAACGCTAATGTGTAATTCTTTAGAGAGCGTTTGGAGCGTAAAATTATGAGAGATCGTGAAATAAAAACAAACCGTAGCGCCGACATCGATCCTGGCTTTCCTTTCGTAAATATCGGCACGGTATAGCGGCACGCTATACTCGTTCTCGATTATAACAACGTGCGAGGCAAAGGTCGCACTTGAAGTCTTCTTTCACGCTATTCACACAGTCGTGAACAACGAGACGACCGATATCTAGAAAAGAGACCAGGATCGTAGTATAACAGGACTGTATGATATACAATATGAAGTTAGTTATGAAGAGATACGTCTGATATGCAGTGTAGTTATCACGGAAATTAAAGGACGGAAGGTCAGAAGATGCGTACAATTTAAAAAGGACTCATATATGTATGAAAGTGTTACACGTTCATACACGTGTATATACATATATATATATACATAAATATATATATATATATATATATATATATATATATATA
>NW_022639465.1:2487014-2492092 GCF_010583005.1 Odontomachus brunneus | reverse complement strand
TATATATATATATATATATATATATATATATATATATATATATATATATATATATATATATATATATATATATATATATATTTAAACGGCCAATGTAACAGAGACATTATCCATCACCTGCAAATTAACGATCATACAAACAGAGGAACACATGTATACATACATGTACTTATATATACGCGTACAAGAACTCATGTGCGTGCTTTTGTGTGTGTGTGTGTGTGTGTGTGTCCTGTGTGTGCGTGTTACGTGTAATGTAATATGTTCATATGAGTGTCGATATATGTATGTTGATTAATTAAACTCGAACTATATAATACTAAAATTAGGCTGTGGGCGAGATTTTCGCTAGCAACGTACGGGCAGGGCCTGGCTATTGCGCTCGCTCCAGCTACTGCCTCCGCCACTCTGTTGCTACAGGCGCAGGGCGCGCTAGAGAGGCTCTGGCATCAGCTATCATGCCACCGCCTCAATGGACCGTTGTTGGGTCTGATTAGCTTGAGCGGCCAGCGCAGGGGACTCTATTCTGGCAACAACGACCTGGCCAGCCCAGATGGCGTACAGCACAGCGTAGGACTGATATCCAGTATGTAGGTAGGTAGGTAAAGTAGTAGTAGTAGTAGTAGTAGTAGTAGTAGTAGTAGTAGTAGTAGTAGTAGTAGTAGTAGATCCCGATTTGGCCCGGACTTGGCCCTTCACGCGATTGACGAATAGAGGCACGCGTCGCGGCCAGCGCAGACAATGCAAACCAGTGCACCACCGAACAAAGAGGCGGCGGGCACCCCCGAATGCTTTGCATTACCCAGCGTGGGCCTGCGCGCAATGTGCCTCTGCAATACAAACAAAGATCCAACCGCGTTAGCTGCATTGTTACCTCCGACCATCCTCCTGTTTCAATATGCTTCTTTCTTTTTTGTGCCCTATTCCTTCTCTATCGTGTTCTTTTTGCAATGTCTCTCATTTTCTTCCAATCACAACGTGCTTCTGAACTTTTGAGCCTTACAACGCGTTCAAACTGTAATGTTCCGTTAGACTCACGCGGAGCAATCCGGACTAGAGTGCAAGACATGTTACAAGTGCGGTGTCGCATGCATTCAAGCGACTGAATATTGAACAAAAATATGAACATTTCTCTTAGTATACGTTCTGAAATCGATTTCGGAAACTTTGGTTTTAATTATAAGACTGATAAGCCTTAAACTAACTTAGATATGTTTCATAATTGATTAGCTGATTCATGTGACTCGTGTGATTAGAATGTGATTAGAAGCTTATCTCAGCGAAGAAGAACACACTGCATCAGTGATGTTTTAATAATTCCAAAATTCCGAGTTTAATTTCTGATTAAATTATTATTGTCGCATATTGATAATCGAATTATATCGATCTATTGTTGGAGACCTGAGTGATCAATAAATATGTTAACAGAAACATGCACTAAAATATAAAAACGATACTAAACTAAAAATGTTTCGACTATAAATCTCAAGATAAGGCATCCATGACATCGATTTTTATTTTATTTTAATGCATATTAGAAATAATGAAGTTATTGTTTTTAGTTTTCAAATAAATCTTTTTCGAAACTACAGAAATATTTTATTTTCACACGTATATTTATTATTTACTATATAGATTTTTTGTTGTGGAAATTTTCTTAAATGAGTTCTGCTCCATTTTTAATCCAAGATATTTCACTATTTCTCAATTTTCTCTCACTTTAAATATTCTCTTCTATTAGCACTTTGCGTAACCTTTTAATTATAAAGTCAATTCCGCGAATTAGTTGATCAATTACGAAACATATCCAAAAGTTAAAGTCCTACCAACTTTATAACTATAACCGAAATTTCCGAAATCGATTTCGGAACACATATTTATATAAATTTTTAACGAAAAGCATTTGATTTTCATTCAATTTCTTTGATCGATATGATACGAGACGTGGCTTTAATACAATTAGACAAGCTACACAATTAGCTCTTGGGTGATTGCATACTTTCTTTACGAAAATTACTTGATTATCTTCAAGATTTAAATGATTCGTGAACGTTAACGGCTGGTATCTTTTCAGAATACACTTTTAACGGAACATTACATTGCAGCTGAGATTTACAGAGACTTCGGTCAGAATAGAGCATTATAAAAAAATGAATAAAATAAAAAAAAAGAAAAATAATAATTGATCATAATTTTGGGGAAAATCGATACCGTGAATATTAACCAGTTACTTTTCCATGTTGCAGGAAAACTGATAATATACAATATCGTTGTGTCATGATACAAGTCGAAAACTTTGAATTACTTACCAAGCCCACGCGCGGCGACATCGGTAGCAACAAGGATTGGTGCTTTGCCTGATCTGAAATCTACACACAAATCGATTGTAAATAATAATATTCTTTACTTAAAGTCAGCGCTTGTTTTCGTGCTGAATTGCTTGCTGGATGGAAACACTCGTTTTGGTTGGTGCATTCCCATCTATCTTCAGAAATGCACCAATCAGAATAGAGTATTTCCATCCAGCAAGCAAAGCACGAAAATAAGCATCGTGTGCCATTACTCCGCAGGAGATACTTCAAGTCGCCCGTACCTTGTAAAACCCAATCTCGTTCCTGTTGTGTCTTGTCCCCGTGAATGCAAACAGCGGGCCAACCGTCGCGTTTCATTTTTCGTGTAATTTCGTCTACTCTACGCTTTGTTTCAATAAATACTATAGTTTTATTCTCACTTTCAGCCATTATCTCTTTCAGCAGAGTGCTTAATCTGTAAATATATTCGAGAGAACAGTTCCTTTTGATCGATAAAATTATCCACGTATCGATATATCGAGAAGCCGATAAATCGATAGCAGATTTAAACCATCGTCTATACTAACTTATTCTCTTTCTCATAATCTTGACAGACGTCGATTATTTGTAATATATTATGATTAGCTGCAAGCTGCAAGGAGCCGACATTGATTTGAGCGTAATCCTTGAGGAAATCCTCAGCTAAATTCTTCACTTCCTTCGGCCACGTGGCCGACCACATTAATGTCTGTCTGTCAGGTCTAATTTGTTCTATAATCTTCCTGATTTGCGGCTCAAACCCCATGTCTAACATTCGGTCAGCTTCGTCCAACACCAAATATGTACATCTCTTCAAATTTGTCTTCCCAGACTCGAGGAAGTCCAATAGTCTTCCGGGTGTAGCGATGACTATCTCCACGCCACCGTCCAAATCCCTAGCCTGCGCGCCTTTCGGTGCTCCGCCGTATAGGCAGGTGTTCCTAATACCTGACAAGTGTCCAAAGTCATCGGCAACCTGCTGTATCTGTTGAGCAAGCTCTCGCGTTGGCGCCAATACTAATGCAATAGGTCCATCCTTACGGCTTAGTTTTGGCTGGCTGTTGATGTGAACTATGGCAGGCAATATGTAGGACAATGTCTTCCCAGATCCTGTGGATGCGATGCCTACCATATCGCGTCCACTTAAAGCAATAGGCCATCCTTGGGCCTGTATCGATGTGGGTTCATTAAAACCCTGTCTACTGCAATTTGAAACATAAATTATCTACACATGCTACAAGTACCTATAAGTAAAAACAACATCAACCACAACTACAGATGTCAGAACTTGATCTTTGCAGTATGTAGATTCATGTGCAAGAATCTGGACTAAAAACGAATCGTATACTCACATGATCTCCTTGAGGACGTACTCTGGAAAACCAGCTTCATCGAAATTGAAGACAGGATTGGGTATGTTCTTGCCTCTTAACGTGATCTCCTTTTCACTCCTGTACTGTTCCACAACACGTGGATCCCGATTTTGCACCGCGTCGTTGGGAATATAAAAATCTTTCTTGAAGGGCTCCAATCGACTGAGATCCCATCGAGGTTTTCTCAAGTTAGCTCCGGGCTGTCCGCGACTGTTACGACTATTCGTGGCTCTGTCACGTCCGCTGTTACCTCCCCAGCTCCTCCTGTCACGCGGTGACCTACTGCGCGAACGAGTGCGCGATCTGCGTCTTCTGTCTCTGTCGCGACTACGGCTGCGAGAAATTGCGTATAAGTTAGACCAATTCTCACATCTGTCAAAGATTTTCTTTACACTGGACGTTTGATACGCGCGCTAAAAGGTAACTTTTTATCAAGTAATTTTAATATTGACATTTTATGTCAACGACAATGTATTCAATTGACACGTCTTCTTCGACGAGTATTTCATTATAAAATGCCATTATATGATACATATATCATCGATATTAAGATTATTTAATAGAAAGTTACTATTTAGTATCAAATATTCGGTGTAAACTAAGCGACAGAACAGCTACCGAAAAATGCTTCTGTCAGGAGCATTGGCAGGAGGATAACCACTATATAGCATGGATGCGCTCGCGTCGGTACAACGTGCCTGGAGAAAATTCACCTTAATATTCGGTCTACTTACCTTCTATAACGACCCATATTTATGCCTTATCAGGACAAATCTTCGGATTCCTTAGCAAACACAGTTTCTTGACAGTAAACAGATCGCGACAGTTCGCATACGGAAGCCGTAGAAATCGAATCCAACGTACTCGATCAAGTGACGCAAAGAAATGGTGACGCCATTAATAAGATGGTGATGTAGATATTCGTGTTGATTGGTGTTGCGAAGTCGACAGATTTTCCCCGCGCGACGATGCTCTTTGAAGCGGGAGGGACCCGCGCAGCCTGCTCTATAACTTTCTAACGACAATAGTATTTTGAATTCTCTTTTATCGATAAAAATGCCTTAAATATAATTTCTAAGCCAATAAGGTGGCTCCTAAGCCTCTTTTAGAAATACTTTTTTAAGTAAAAGAGGATTCAGAATATGTCCCTAGTATGGCATGTTGTTGCGCAGCTTTTCTACTATGTATTATACCCGCGCAATGCAACGTAATGATAATAGGTCTTCTACAATAAATTATTAATCAGAAACTACAAATAAAAGCTGGTTTATGATGGCTGTAATCCATTAACTTATGCCAGGACTATAAAAAATTGACCAATCATAGTCGATTATTTTTCTATAATTCGATTATGATTGGTCAATTTTTTACGGTT
>NW_022639465.1:2483591-2487004 GCF_010583005.1 Odontomachus brunneus | reverse complement strand
ACATTTACAGCATATTAATAATTTTTATATAAAAAATCATGCATAAAGTTTGTTTTGTATATAAAAAAAGTAACGAAATTTGTAACGACTCATTATTTTTTGAGTAACGGTAACGGTAACGAGTTACTTTTTGAAATTGGTAACGAATAACGGTAACGAGTTACTTTTTAGAAAAAGGAACGGTAACGGTAACGAGTTACTTTTATAAAGTAACTTTCCCAACCCTGATTACAGCTATTATAAACCGGCTTTTACGGTCATCATAAACCAGCCTTTAAGGTTGTTCTACGTTAAGATCGTTCTACATTAGTTGCAAGTATGAACCTATAATATATGGACTGATCGTAGACAAGGAGAGTCTAAATTTTAATAAGAATACAGCGAATAAGAGCCAAATGCTGGATGTAGTGGAATTATATATGATAGGGAGGATAATAATGTTTGTAGTGTCAGACGTACGTGCCGAATGGGATTTCCGGACTTTTTTTAACGTACGCGGTGAATCTACCTTCCACTAACAAACCGACCCTAAATCCCCTAATATTTTTTTAAATAGTAATTATAATTATAATTTATTTTTATAATTAAATGTTTAAATAGTAATATAATTATATAATAATAATATTTAATATAATTTAATAATAGTAATATAATATTTTTTTAAATAGTAATTATAATTATTAAAAACCCCCTTTCCCTTTTTTTCATTTTAGATGTTCTTAGCACGTATTGATTCCATTATTAAATTGCGAAAAAATACTGCCTCAGCCAGAAGTCGAACCTGGAACCTTCCCACTATCCGGGCGGGACGCCTTTACCTATTCGGCTACCAAGACTTCGACAGCATTCCTCGCAACTCGTACGCTTATATGTTATCCTTACGGATATAAATATACGAACTGCTTATTTTTCAGCCAAGCGTTATAAGCAAACTAAATATCATTAAGGCTCTCTTATTGAAAAGTCTAAATTTTAATAAAAATACGGCAAATAAGAGCCAAATGCTGGATATTAGTGCAATTATATACGATGGGGAGAATAATAATGTTTGTAGTGTCAGCCGTACGTGCTGAATGGGATTTCCGGACTTTTTTTAACGTACGCGATGAATCTACCTTCTGACTAACAAACCGACCTTAAATCCCCTAATATTTTTTAAAATAGTAATTATAATTATAATTTAATTATTTTTATAATTAAATTTTTAAATAGTAATATAATTATTGGGAGTACAAATAAGTCTCCGCCGTTCTTTATAAAAAATTGGGCATTTATTGTGAAAGAAAGGTACCTTATATTTTATTCAAAGTATTGTCCATCGCTAGCCACTACTTTTTTCCATCTTTCTGGCAGCATACGGATATCGCGTCGGAAGAACGCTTCATCTTTTGAGGCTATCCACGAATCGATCCAATTTTTGGTATCTTCATATGTGAAGTGCTGCTCAGACAGGCCGTACGTCTTCGATCGAAACAAGTGATAGCCAGAGGAAGCAATGTCTGGTGAATACGGCGGGTGGAGTAAAACTTCCCAATTGAGTGTTTCCAAATAGGTTTTGACCGGCGCCGCAACATGTGGACGAGCATTATCATGCAGGAGAATAATTTTGTCGTGTCTGGAGTAGTAGTGGGCGCGTTTTTCCTTAAGAGCTCGGCTCAATCTCATCAATTGTGTTCGGTAGAGAGCTCCAGTAATGGTTTCGTTCGGTTTGAGCAACTCATAATACACGACACCAAGCTGATCCCACCAAATACACAACATGAGTTTTTTTCCATAAATATTCGGCTTGACTGTCGATGTTGAAGCATGGCCACGTAGTCCCCATGATTTCCTCTTCTTTGGATTATCGTAGTGGATCCATTTTTCATTACCAGTGACTATACGATGCAAAAAACCCTTTCGTTTATGCCTGGCAAGCAGCATTTCACATGTGCAAAATCGGCGTTCAACGTTTCTCGGCTTCAATTCATATGGAACCCAATTCCCTTGCTTTTAAATCATTCCCAACGATTTTAAACGATGTGAAATTGCTTGTTGAGTCACTCCTAATGTAAGTGCAAATTCTTCTTGCGTTTGGCACGAATCTTCCTCCAATAATGCTTCCAATTCCGCGTCTTCGTACATTTTCGGCCTTCCGCTACGTTCTTTGTCTTCGACGTCAAACTCACCGTTCTTAAACTTTTAAATCCACTCACGACAACTTCTCTCACTTAAAGCAGCCTCACCATATGCTTCTACAAGCAATCGATGCGCCTCAGCTGCAGATGTCTTCAAATTAAAGAAGTTGTTAATGTTTGATGAAAACCGACTCATAGAAAATCTTTAGGTTTGGATGTGCTCAGGGAAATGAACCTAGAACATGTCGATTTTCTTCTTTCTTTATTGATCTCCCTTATGGAGTAGAACATTATAAACCATATAGACCTGTAATTAAAGTGATTAACAATGTGATGAACCTCTTACTTTAGGTTCCCGATAATGACGTAAAGAACCTCTTATTTTAGGTTCTTATGCGTAATATGAAACAATGCCGTCAGAGTTCATATTAGCTATAAGTCGTTTCTATGACTTGTCCTTCTGACAAGTACTCTCAGCGACTTGAGTGTTATCATAGTCGCCGCTCTCTATCCTAAGCCGATCTTAGGATCTCCGAGCCGATAGTCGAACACCGTTATCAGAGTTTCTTTTGTAAGGGTCAACCGTATTATGCAAAAAAAAAGGCGGAGCGCTTGTCCGTTTGTTGCCCAGTATGTAGGTCATCAGTTGTAAAGCTGACCACCTCTGTGCGGATATCAACCATGCCTCAATTGCATGGTTTCACATATGTGTACCAAACAGCTATTTACTGCTCACTGACGAAACTGGTGCAAGCCGGCATTACTCATCCTCGGTGTGAGGTCACCAAAGGTAAAACTTACTACACGTATCGGCGGACGCTCTCACTGACGTCACCTTTGGTCTAGCGACGATCCGTATCACTTCGCAATACGGCGATCCCCGTCCTCAAATCGGGGCCTCTCAAATTGCGGCTCGATGCTGTCACCCCGCTTCCGCACTTGGACAATGGGAGATGATCCCAAACACCCGACACTCCGACTCAAACACTTCTCTTTGCTCTGTCTTCGCTGCTCTCCTTTTGACGAGAGAAGCAATATGGCCACACACCACCGTCGAGAGAGACGACCTAACCTCCCTTTTTCCTTTTCGCAACGCCTCCGTCCCCGTTCGCCTTGCCGCAGCGTCCTCATGCAGACGCTTTGGCTACCCTCATCTCAGACTTCTAATAGAGACAAGGAGTGTACACGCACCGGCGTTAATGCCGTCCGAATATCCGTGTGACTCGCACACGATAACGCGTCACTCATACACTGCTGCGTGTAAGTGAGCCATGAGCAGCACGGAGTGGCGGAGGG
>NW_022639465.1:2463224-2483581 GCF_010583005.1 Odontomachus brunneus | reverse complement strand
GGAGGGAGCTAGCGGTATACGATCGTCGGACGCTTGGAGAGGGAATAGTGGTGGGAGTCGCGGCGATCTTCCATCCTCTATCGCAAACGTAAGAACGAGAGAAATAGCATTATAAGACGTCTGGACAGAAATGCCGTCCTAAAATACGTGTGACACACACTAAGAAAACGCTTGACTCACACTGTCTCGTCTATACGTGAGCAATACGCGGTGTCCCGACGACTGTTTCGCTCGCTCGAACGTTCATGCATTTTTCATTGTTAGCAAGGAAATTACTGTAATGTAAAAATCTTGGGGAAAGGTTTTTAGGAGGCTTTGACAAATGCTTCTTAATAGCTACTCTTGAAAAAAAAATAAATATTAGATTTATTTTAATAGAATTATTTTAACCAACATAGAATATGTTGCAACAATATAACGTTTGTGTAGGTTGTCGATCGAAGAAGAGTATTTTTAATTTTATTGTTGCATAAACACGCGAGATATAATTATTTCATATTTTATGCGTTCGAGTATCGTTCCATCGTTATAAAATTTGGTGGCCCTGAGAAGGGCCGATTTTTGTGTCGAAGCAGTTGAGGTCGATAGTCAATAGTAGAAACGGGTCGCATTTTTGTATCCATAGTAATAAGGAACAATAATTATTTGAAACAGGCGCAAAAATCGGCCCTTTTTAGAGTCACCAAATTTTATAACGATGGAACGATACTCGAACGCATAAAATATGAAATAATTATATCTCGCGTGTTTATGCAACAATAAAATTAAAAATACTCTTCTTCGATCGACAACCTACACAAACGTTATATTGTTGCAACATATTCTATGTTGGTTCAGAATTCTATATTAAAATAAATCTAATATTTATTTTTTTTTCAAGAGTAGCTATTAAGAAGCATTTGTCAAAGCCTCCTAAAAACCTTTCCCCAAGATTTTTACATTACAGTAATTTCCTTGCTAACAATGAAAAATGCATGAACGTTCGAGCGAGCGAAACAGTCGTCGGGACACCGCGTATTGCTCACGTATAGACGAGACAGTGTGAGTCAAGCGTTTTCTTAGTGTGTGTCACACGTATTTTAGGACGGCATTTCTGTCCAGACGTCTTATAATGCTATTTCTCTCGTTCTTACGTTTGCGATAGAGGATGGAAGATCGCCGCGACTCCCACCGCTATTCCCTCTCCAAGCGTCCGACGATCGTATACCGCTAGCTCCCTCCGCCACTCCGTGCTGCTCATGGCTCACCTACACGCAGCAGTGTATGAGTGACGCGTTATCGTGTGCGAGTCACACGGATATTCGGACGGCATTAACGCCGGTGCGTGTACAACCCAACACGGGAAAACAGGTTATAGCGCGATAATAATAGCAGCAACATGCATATAAGAGCATCATCATTGACATTATACCAATTACCAAAATATATTTTCCATTATACCCACATACATACACACACAAGTAACATTTTCATGAGTTCTGAACATTATTCCACCCGCCTTCCGGAACAGAGTTTCCGAATCTATCAAGTTTTGTATCTATAGGTAAAACGCAGACTTTCGTAATGGGTCTCTTAAACATCGCTGTCGATGTACGGAGAGTGACGACTCTAGTCAACCCGTCCGGACCTGGATGTAACTTTATGACCCGTGCTAGCGGCCACTTTGTTGGTGGATATCGCTCGTCAACAAGAAGTACCAGGGAACCCTCTTTGATTTGGTTAAAGCTGTGATGCCATTTGGCTACCGATTGGTAACGCTGTAGGCATTCCGTTTTCCATCGTTTCCAGAATTGTTCAACCTTTTGCTGAACAAGTTGCCATCGGGAAAGCCTTGAAATTGGCAACTCGCTTAGGTTGGGTTCGGGTATAGCGATTGGCGCTTCTCCAATGAGAAAATGTCCTGGCGTCAATGCCGTGTAGTCGTCGGCGTCTTCTGACATTGAACAGAGAGATCTTGAGTTCAACACTGCTTCAATTTGGGCCATAAGTGTTGCTAACTCTTCGTACGTGAGAGTGGTATCCCCGATAATACGACAAAGATGGTATTTAGTCGACTTGACAGCAGCCTCCCATTTTCCTCCGAAATGAGGAGCTGATGGTGGATTAAATCTCCATAAAGTTCCTTGTGATCAGCTAAGGACGCGGTTAACTCCTTTACCTCTTCGGAGGCAACACTGAACATTCGTCGTAGCTCTTTGTTCGCCCCGACAAAATTAGTTCTGCAGTCGCTTGATAACGTCGCACAAATACCGCGTCGTGACGTAAATCTTTTATACGCCGCAATCAAAGCTTCAGTCGTATAGTCAGTGACAATTTCAATATGAACCGCGGATATCGAGAGACAAACAAAAATGGCTAAGTAACCTTTGTAGATCTTTGCCCTCTCCAAGTCTTTATGGAGATGGGCCCGGCATAATCCACTCCGGTATTCAAAAAAGGGCGAGATGGTGTGACCCGTGTCATTGGGAGTTGTCCCATTAATTGTTTGGCTCGATTTTGACGATATCTAGATCTAGACGATATTTAATCCACCGTAAGATGAACGAACGAATTGGAGCTCGTCCTCCAATTATCCAATATAATTGTCGCGTATAAGCCAGAGTCACCTGAGTCCCGCCGTGCAAAGTTTTGATATGAGCATCAGCTATTACCAAGCTTGTAAACGTAGAAAGCCGAGGCAAAATGCAAGGATGCTTAACATCGTATTCCAATTCGGCCTGCTGCAATCGCCCTCCGACTCTGAGGATGCAATTTTTGTCAATGAACGGAGTAAGTTTGGTCAAGGAGTTGGACCTCGGTAACTGTTCACCCTTCATTAAGATTTCAATCTCCCAATCAAAATAAACCCGCTGAACTTGACGTATCCAAAAAAAGCAACTTTGTTGAATTTCGGACGGAGTCAGCGGACCTGCGGGAGAATTTTTTTTCGCATTCTTGAACCGATCGACGGCGCGCCTGCACAGAGCAGTGATTCTCAATAATCGCGTGATTGATGAGTATCGATTTACTAGATCCCAAAGGAAGTTTTTGGGGCGGCTCATTGATGTGAGAACGTGGCTCGACCTTTCTTCTATTTTTATATCTAACGCCGGGATGTCATTAAGTTTAGGCCAGTCATCTGAAAACCGTCGTAACCACGATGGTCCTGACCACCATAATGAATGTTGCTTGAGTTGACGAACATTCAATCCTCTGGTTGCACAATCGGCAGGGTTATCACTACCAGGGACAAATCGCCAAGTGGCGGAGGGAACTGTTGCCTGTATCGTAGTGACTCTATTACAAACGTAATCCTTCCATTTGTTCAGATTAGAAAAAATCCAGTAGAGTGCTACCGAAGAATCCGTCCACAGAACAACCGAACTTTCTGACAGATCTAATATGCGCTTCGTATTCTCCACAAGACGGGCTAACATGAGCGCTGCGTTCAGCTCAAGGCGTGGGATTGTGAGGCGTTTCAACGGGGCTACCTTGGTTTTTGCGCAGACCAAACTTATTTGAATATTGTTTGAGCTATCTTTGACTCTAATATAAACTACGGCTGCCATTGCTAGCTGCGATGCGTCGGAGAATCCGTGGATTTCAACTGAACGAGCGGTTGAGGTAATGTGAAGCCACCTTGGGATGGTTAACCTATTTAGCGCGGGTAACTCATTTCGAAAGTTAACCCATTTGGATTGCAACTCAACAGATAAAGGTTCGTCCCAATCAAGCTTGGCTAACCAAAGATCTTGAATTAAAATTTTTGCACGAATTGTAATAGGGGAAATAAAACCCAGTGGATCGTACATTTGAGCTATTTCGGATAAAATAGATCGTTTCGTGACATTGTGCTTGTGAGACGGAATAGACGTAAATTTAAAAATATCATTCTCTGGCTGCCAGCATAGACCTAATACTTTCACTCGTGAAGATTCAAATTCTACTGTGAGAGCGTTATGATCAGGTATTAAGGACAAATACAGTAACAAGTCTCGACTGTTTGTGCTCCACTTTTGCAGCGGGAAACCGCCCGCCATGCAGAGCTCACGCACTCTATTACTTCTTTAGCTTCCTCCACTGAGTCAGCCCCACCGAAAATATCGTCTACGTATCGCGCTTTTGTTAGTGAAGGAACCACTTTCTTGTATTGACGACCGTCGTCTTCTATAAGCTGTTTAAGGACCCTGAGCGCCAGAAATAAAGCACAATTAAGCCCATAAGTCACCGTTGTCAACCAATATGGGCGTATCTGATTGTTAGAATCGAACCAAAAAATGCGCTGTAAATTTTGATCGTCCGGGTGTATCTGTCGATACATTTTTACTATGTCTGTCGAAAATACATATCGGTGTGCACGAAACGAAAGTAGCACGTCAAAAATTTCGGTTTGTAACTTTTCTCCAGCATACAAAATGTCATTTAATGACTTGCCATTACTAGAGAGACTCGACCCGTTAAAAACAACGCGAAGCTTCGTTGATTGACTATTTTCGCGTAATACGCCATGGTGTGGTAAATAATATGCAGGCGAACAATTAACTTCTTCATTTGGCACAGGAACCATATGACCTAATAACTCGTATTCTTGCATAAATTCGGTGTAAAGCTTACAATAGCTTGGTTCTCGTTCGAATTTCCGTCGTAAACGTTCTAAACATCTGAACGCGGTCGACCTAGAATCCCTTAACATAGTAGCAGGCGATTTTAATGACAATCTCACGATATAACGACCGTCTTTATTTCGAAAGGTAGTGGATGAGAAATACTCTTCGCTATAGTCGCACTTCATTGGCGAAGAGGACGACGTTATAACCTTTTCTTGTTTCCAAAACCGAGTGAGAAGACTTTAAAGATCGCGATCATATGCACAATGATAAGTTTGAACCTCTCTTTCCCCATGACTCGAAATCGGTCCCGAAACTATCCATCCGAACATAGTTGATTGTGCAACGAGCGACGAGGAATTATCTCGTATCAATTCCGGTTTAATGATCTGGCCGACTAAATCTGCCCCAATAATTATTTTAACTGACCCAGGTTTGTTGAAATTAGGATCGGCTAACTAAAGATCATGGAGATGACTCCATGCATCACGCGATACCTCTACCGACGGTATTTTAAAGATTAAGCGTGGGAGAATATACGCTTTCAATAGATAAAAAATGGAATCATCATGTATAGAATGAATTTTAATGTTGATAACGCCTCGTGTGCGTCCAGAATGAGTTCCGCCTATTCCTACTAATGGAATCGAAGCGGATTTACGAGTTAAACCGAGCAAGAAAACCAACTCCTCTTCGATGAATGATAACTCGGACCCGGGATCTATTAGTGCACGGATGAATCTGACACTTCCATCCAACTCAGTTACCTTTAATTGGCATGTTGCCAGTAATGATACAGGATGAGAGGCCAAATCAGACTCAGTAAAACACGAAAGTGATGCTTCTAGTCATGCGGGACCGGACGCCGACGGGAGAGAGGTCGCAGAACCCGATTCCAAATGTTTTGCTTCTACGTTAACGGACGATTTTGAACGTGGTTGGTTCACATCATGAATCGTTGTATGATGTCTTTGTCTACATCTTTTGCAACGGCGGGGACTCTGGCATTGTCTTACAGCATGATTTTTTAGGCAATTGAAACAAAGATTTAGTTTGATTATCGTGCGCTTGCGCTTATCACTAGGTAACGAAAGATAGGAAGGATAGGCAGATAAAAAATGGGCGGACTTACATAGCTGACATTCAACGCTACCTCCTGCAATCGGGGTCACCGCTACCAAACTCCGAGATCTTATATCAGGCTTGCTTAATTTACCAATGAACCCGGGTCATTTTTATCCGTTGGGAATCTGCATGATGTCGTAGCCAAACTTTCCCAGGCTCTTATATGCCCAATCACGAATTCCTCAAATTGGGAAAAGGTAGGATAGGTTCTTGACGCTCCAAGATTTACTTCCCAGGCCTCTCGCGTTTTCTCGTCTAGTAGACGCGTCAATTGATGGATCAGGAGCGGATCCCATTCTTCGGTGTGGCATCCCAATGCTTGAAGTGCACCCAAACACTCAATGACTGTGGCGAGCATCGTATTTAAATCCTTTGCTGATTTAGACTTAATAGGCTTCAAGCTAAACAGATTGTCTAGCTGTGCCGATATTAACACTCGCTTATTCTCATAACGAGAGGCTTCAAGCTAAACAGATTGTCTAGCTGTGCCGATATTAACACTCGCTTATTCTCATAACGAGAGGCTTCAAGCTAAACAGATTGTCTAGCTGTGCCGATATTAACACTCGCTTGTTCTCATAACGAGAGGTTAGCAGTTTCCATGCCCTCGAAAATGATTCGGAAATCTTCAAGTTAACCACCAACTTCGCCGCATCACCTGAGAGGTATGTCTTTAAGTAGTGCATTTTCTCCACATTAGATATGTCCTCGTTGTTTCCCACCATAGACATAAACAAATCATGAAACGATCTCCAGGCGTGGTAGTCGCCGGAGAACGTAGGCAAACCAATATTTGGTAATGTTCTTCGGCACTTGATATGTTGCGAGCTTGAGGCAGTTGAGGCTATAATTTCTGAAGAACGTGACGAAAAAGTAGTGGCTTCGAACGCTTCTTGTCGTTCGAGCAATGCGGCCTTTGCTTGTACATAAAACTCTTGGCAACGCTCATATATTTTGTGCTTCATGTAGGGCTCTTGTTCCAAGCTATCAAAACTCGTTTGGCATATTTTTTCATGCTCGGTCTGAAACTTGTGCCAATTAGCTTCGAGCACCTCAATGCGGGTACTTAAAATATGCCGAGATATCGAGTCGACCGCTTCCTCAGATGCATCTTCAACTGCGTTTTATAGAACAGGTCGATTTTCTTCTTTCTTTATTGATCTTCCTTATAGAGTAAAACATTATAAACCATGTGGACTTGTAATTAAAGTGATTAACAATGTGATGAACCTCTTACTTTAGCTTCCCGATAATGACGTAATGAACCTCTTACTTTAGGTTCTTATGCGTAATATGAAACAATGCCGTCAGAGTTCATATTAGCTATAAGTCGTTTCTATGACTTGTCCTTCTGACAAGTCCTCTCAGCGACTTGAGTTTTATCATAGTCGCCGTTCTCTATCCTAAGCCGATCTTATGATCTCCGAGCCGATAGTCGAACACAGTTATCAGAGTTCCTTTCGAAAGGGTCAACCGTATTATGCAAAAAAAAGGCGGAGCGCTTGTCCGTTTGTTGCCCAGCACGTAGGTCATCAGTTGTAAAGCTAACCACCTCTGTGCGGATATCAACCATATCTCAATTGCATGGTTCCACATATGTGTACCAAACAGCTATTTACTGCTCACTGACGAAACTGGTGCGAGCCGGCGTTACTCATCCTCGGTGTGAGGTCACCAAAAGTAAAACTTACCACACGTATCAACGAACGCTCTCACTGACGTCACCTTTGGTCTAGCGACGATCCGTATCACTACGCAATACGGCGATCCCCGTTCTCAAATCGGGGCCTCTCAAATTGCGGCTCGATGCTGTCATCCCGCTTCCGCACTTGGACAATGGGAAATGATCCCAAACACCCGGCACTCCGACTCAAACACCTCTCTTTGCTCTGTCTTCGCTGCTCCCCTTTTGACGAGAGAAGCAATATGGCCACACACCACCGTCGAGAGAGACGACCTAACTTTCCTTTCTCCTTTTCGCAGCGCCCTCATGCAGGCGCTTTGGCTCCTCATCTCAGACTTCTAATAGAGACAAGGAGTGTACAACCCAACACGGGGAAACAGGTTATAGCGCGAGAATAATAGCAGCAACATGCATATAAGACCATCATCATTGACATTATACCAATTACCAAAATATATTTTCCATTATACCCACATACATACACACACAAGTAACATTTTCATGAGTTCTGAACAGAAGTAAATCAAAAGCTTCCGCAAATGACGCTTATTCGGCTCAAAACTCGACATTTTCGCACGAAAAAAATTATGTGATGCTGATACACAATCGCTAATATTTCAAGGTTATGGTGTTGCCAGATGTCCAACCTTACGATATGATGTTTTATATCTGACAATTTCAACCATAACTTATTGGTGGGGCCATCTTTTGTCAAACGGCGGAAACTTATTTGTACTCCCAATATAATTTAATTATTTTTTCGCAACTTAATAATGGAATCAATACGCGCTAAAAACATCTAAAATGAAAAAAAAGAGAAAGGAGGTTTTTAATAATTATAATTAAATTAAACTACTATTTAAAATTAAATTACTATTTAAAAAAATATTAGGGGATTTAGGTTTGGTTTGTGAATGGAAGGTAGATTCACCGCGTACGTTAAAAAAAGTCCGGAAATCCTATTCGGCACGTACGTCTGACACTACAAACATTATTATTTTCCCCATCGTATATAATTGCACTAACATCCAGCATTTGGCTCTTATTCGCCGTATATTTATTACAATTTAGACTTTTCAATAAGAGAGCCTTAATGATATTTAGTTTGATAGACAAGGAAACTGTGTCCCTAACAGAATTGTATGAGATAGAGAATGAGTGCAACTTTACCCTTCGTACATGTGCACAACGTATCAAAACAGGAGAAAAGTGGAGGAAACCCAAGTAATGGCTCCTGCCCATAGGATGCAGCAACGTTTGCGCGGCGGAAGTTCGTGCGATAGCCAATCAAAATGTTGCTTTTCGTAATAATCTTGTAACTCTCACAAAAAACAACATATTGATTGACTGTTACGCGACTTCCGCCGCGCGGCAAGCGTTGTCGCGTCCTGTGGGCAGGAGCCATAAGACCGATAACCTTTCAGAACCCCTCTTGCGTTGAGTGGTGTTGGGGGTACGCCTTTTGGCCGCCTGAAACCATATCGAGAGAGAGAGAGAGAGAGAGAGAGAGAGAGAACCCCTCTTGAAAGTAAAAATGCATACCTGTGTTATATGTAAATATACAAAAAGAAATCCAACGAAAAATATATCTATTCATTCGTAAACAGTATTTGTAATTACTGATTTTATTGGAAAAAATGAAGATTTGGCACGTTCTAATTTTGTGATATTATTCTTCGTTTATAAAAATGTAACCTCTCATACAGCAGAGGTGTCAAAAATATATCATAAGGATATCCTAAAGATATATTTGAGATATGCGATATCTTCAAGATATCCCTATAATGTATTTGGGACATTTCTGCTGTGTGGGCTCTCTTGCTGAAAATTATTCTCTGAATTTTCCCGAACAGTGTTACTACCCTGGCTGCGTTCCGAAATTCACTGCCAGTACTGAAAATCTATAGTTCATGTTACGTATACTATAGAATTTCAGTACTTTCAGTGAATTTCGGAACGTAGCCCCAGACAGCACAAGAACTGGGTGTATATCAGTTGGACACGGGGCAATTGGACACAGTCCAATCACAAGTCGCTGTTCCAAGGGACCCTATAAATGTCTTTAAGTACACGGTGCTGTGATTGGCTGTGTCTAAATGCACCGTGTCCAAGTGCACCGCTCCCACAAGAACTTCTGAGAACATTCTAGGGATATTCTGAGGTTCCGTTTAACTTTAACTACCGGTTAAGTCTCAACAGTGATTGGTTAATTCTGATTAACTCTTCTTAACGCTAAATACGATTAGTCAAGTCCAATGGAATAATCGGTCAGTTAAGTTAACTAGAGATTGTAGAATTCGACCTTAAAAGTATAAACAAGGCGAACGAACCTCGTAAGTAGTTGTAGATAATTAAAACAACAATCTAAATAAAGCCATCAGTGAATAAAACATTCCGATTGGCTCTTATGTTCACGACCGCTCTCTCACACGATCGCAGCTTTTAGAACGCGACGATAACTTAACTCTGCTGCTCGGAGCAGAGTTTCGGAACGCGCCGCTCTTCAGGCACACTATCGTAGAGCAGCGAACGAGGAAGGGATTCTCCGCTAGCCAGTGAACCATTTTTCTGTCGTCAAACGGATCAAGCTTTTTGTGAGACTTGGATCGATCACAAAAAGCGGGATTCGCTTTTCGCATAGGAATTGGCCTGCCGAGGAGCCAGCTGAAGTTCACGCAGCACGCCGCCCGTTAAAACCCGTAAGTAAGATGCGTGTTTGTCCGCTGATTTTGACCGTGGGTCGAACCGCGTAGCGAACGATATACATAATGCCGCGCGACCGGTCATGGCTAATCACCGTCAATGTTATAATTTGTCAGTCATTGCTCCCGTGTGACGCTTTGTTTACGTGCCGCGCGGAAAATCCGCGCGGCGACGACCTGCCGGCAGCTTCGCGCCGGCGAATTCCATGCTTATTTCTCGCGCGAGCGTTATTACGGTCAATCGATGGATTTTATAACAATCATGGCGGCCATGCCGGTGTCCGCACAGTTCCTCACGACGGTCATCCGTCGGCGATTCTATCGGTGAGACGCGATTCCATCACGTCTGACGCACAGATAGCTCGTCTCGATTCCCCGATCATTAGAACGTTCCGCTTGTAGAACGCTGACGTCCTATAAGTATCTCTTTATCACGACCGAAACTTTGAAGTAAGCGTTGAAACTTCATATGCTAGCGGGATAGTCCGATATTTTTTAGTCATTTGTGTGAACTGACTGCAGCATATGTCATTATCATTTAGTTGTCATAGATGAAATGCCACTCAGTTGTCATAGATGAAATATCTGTCTGAAAGTTGCTAAGCTCAGCAATGTAAATTTAGCAATCTTTTCTTCTATGTTGGAGCAACTGCTGACATTTCTGCTTTCAGAACATCACAATGGAGGAAATGCATCAGGCAGCACAAGTTGGGCCTAATATGATGGCTGGTGTAGGTGGTGTTCCTAACCATTCAAATAATGTCAATCGCCGCAACAGAATGCGTGTATCTATCCATGCCATGATGTTGGAGAAGTTACCTCTGCATGAGGCAGCACGCATGGAAATGAAAGCGATACCCAGCAAAACGCCCGTGTCTGTTCTTCAAGAATTACTTTCCCGCAGAGGCACAATACCAAAATACGAATTGGTACAAATTGAAGGCGCTATTCACGAGCCTACATTTCGTTACAGAGTCACTGTTGCTGATGTTGTTGGTTTGTATAATCATCGTATACTTATTCTTAGCAATGAAGCCTATGGCAGATGATGTACTTTCTTCAGTATTATATTACATCATCATATATCCCTCTGGCAAGTGTGTTAGCTGTGTGATTAACAAATCACTGTAAATTTACTGTCCATTGACTCTTAAATTTTTAGTGAGTTTTTAGTAGATAATGAATTTGCACAGTGATTTACTAACCATACAGTCAACATCGTTTGCCATAGGCTGAGCAATGTGTGATATCAGTCAATAAGTACAAAGCTACTCTAGTAGATCCAATTGTTTCAGCAATGGGGACTGGCAGATCCAAGAAGGAAGCGAAACACGCTGCCGCAAAAGCGGTGTTGGACAAATTAATTGGAGTAAATACCGAATCCTCAGAATCTCCACTCCCAAATAATTTGCCCGAGTAAGTATCGTTTAGCTCTGCCTGTCAGACTTAACGGTCTGCAGATTTGAAATTATCTATAAATAAAAACTGTATATGCTGAATTGGAATTGGAATTTATTCGGTATTTTGTTTCCTTTCGCAGCTCGCAAAATTTACAAGAACTACAAATATACGGAGAGGAAAAAGTAGTGAACAACCCAATCGGAGCCTTACAAGAAATGTGTATGTCTCGTCATTGGCCACCACCAAAATATACAATGGAAGGTGAAGAAGGTTTACCCCACGAAAGACAGTTTACAATCGTTTGTTCAATATTAAAGTATCGCGAGGTCGGTCAAGGAAAAAGCAAAAAAGTCGCGAAGAGGCATGCCGCTCACAAGATGTGGCAAGCACTACACGATATGAATAATCAAGCTCCTACTGTTGACGAAGATGAGGTGAGAATTCACACATCTATGTTCTTATTCATTAGACTACATCTATGAGCGCATCAACTGGTAAATCTATTTGTGTATGAATTAAAACCGTTCTACAATCACGTAAATGATTGTAGGTAATTACGATAATCAATCAGAGTAAAGCAATCAGTGAACACTCCGATTGGACAGTTCTTCACGATCATGCTTGCGCAATTGTAGAATAGCTTGTATATATGCTTTATCATCATGATTATTTTATTATTGTGATACTAAGATACCTCGAAGAACTAACAATCAGCGTGTGCGTGTGTGTATGTGTGTGTGTGCGCGTGCGCGCGCGCGCACGCGTGCACGCGTATGTGTATGAGTTTAGCGAAGTGGAAGTGATTTTTACTTAACGCTATTTTATATTAAATATAAGCTATCTTTCCGATCTGTTTTAATCTATAACGGACCATTATTTATGCGACACTGTTCAACTTTTCTGTAATTCTATACTCTGTCATAGATGTAATTATACAGTGTTGGGTCATTTCCACTTCATTTCCTTTTTTCTAAGTAGACATGGAACAATTATTGATCGAGTATTGCCTTTAAATGATTATCAGGGAAGATTTACATATTATTACACAAGCTTTACATGTTATCTTATGTGTAATTGTCCGTTATAGATTGTGCAAAGAAATGCAAACGTGAGCGCCCGTTATGCCGATCTGAAAGGTAGCAAAATCTCGACTCTGACAACAATTCATAGTATCCAAGTCTCGAAATTTCACAAGAGTCTCAAGTCGTCCACAGGTGTTAAGCTTTTTCAACTGCAGGTGTGTATTCAATTTGTTTCAATCAGTTGAATAGAACAAAAATATTCCGATTCTCGTATTCTTCTATAAGTTAGAAAGATTGTACATCATTATGGAACATTATAGGAACATTAATGAAACCTAGACATTAATGTAAGTAAATGCAAAAGAATTTGCGAATAATGTGAGAATCCTTTTAATTTTGTTTCAGAATACTTGTTTTAACGATGGCGATGTAAATTTGGTACAATTCTTACAAGAAATCGCGTCGGAGCAGCAGTTTGAAGTAACTTATGTTGATATTGAAGAAAAATCTATCAGTGGTGAGTTTACATCTATATTACATTATTATATAATAATTTCGCTTTAGTAATAGTAATGCACGTGCAAAATAAAGTTACGATCTTTTTTATCTTTTCATTTGTATAGTATTTTATTTATTATCCACTGAGTACAATGTCAACAGGCACATCTTGTTCGTTAGTTGGTATATTTTCTTGTATTTGTTCTTTAAATCCCACTGCAACCAAATATGGTCTTGTATTTCGTGCTTCAAAATATTTTCTCAAATATTCATCATAATATCCCATTCCATGTCCTAAACGGTCTCCTAGTAATAATAATAATAACATATGTAGATATATAATCTCTCGCGATAAGTTACGACGTATATGTATGTAAAAATACCATATGTAAACGTATGTAAACAATATGGCAGTGACAACGTACCATTTATTGTGAAAGCAACTCCTGGCAAGATCATGAAATCTAATCCACCTATAGTAGAATTTTCAGAGAGCTTAAATTACTAAATCTCGGGAATATTAGTAAAGGCAAATCAATTATTGATTAATAAGATATTCACTAAGAAATTTTAACGATCAAAATTTAAAATAAACGTAAAACGATAACGAAATTGCCCAACGTACGTAAGAATAGGGAAAATTCCGGCACGTACGATATATCGCAAGACATTATTAACCTACCGAGAAAGAAATTAGTCACGCAAAATATCCTGCGATTTTAACCTACCGAGAAAGAAATTAGTCACGCAAAAAATCCTGCGATTTGCTCTTATAGGCCAAAAATATTATATTAAATTTAACGATTAACTTTATAGCTTATTCTCCTACATTTATTCATTATATTCGTATTTTCATTAATTACAGTAACATTGTATCCTTAGTAATTACTGTTTTATTAAATTGCAAGATTACCTGTTTCCAAAGCGTTTTCACGGCACTCGGTAATGCTTGGCTGTTTAATGTTCCACTTTGTTAATGGTAGTGTCTCATAATCATTCATTGATTTCAGTTTTACCATTTCCATATTTTTTCCATGGTATCGTGGTACAAAAGCCTCTTTCTTCATATCAAATATGTCTTTTAAAATTGGTACGGTATCAATTTCATCGTCAGTACTTAGGTATACTGAAATTCTCTTGCTATCTTGATATTGCTTCAATGCACGTAACTGTAAATAGCAGTAATTTTGTTAATACCACTAATTTTTTCTATAGTCATGTTAAATTGTATTATTTTTACTTAAATATGTTAAAATAAGTACATTTAAATTTCATATTTTAACAAAGGAGAAAACAAAAGTATCATAATATGCTTACATAGACAGAAATGCTAAGCATAGCATGCAAATATCTAATGTACACTTTATGATGCTATTGTAACAGCATAATGTAAAATATACTTGTTTTAAGAAATATCCGTGTATTACGCCATAATTTTAACGAAAACACTTAGTTTTTATTTTTACAATAATTTCGGATTAATTTTGTTCTATTTCCGGCAAAACAAGTAGCAATTTTTTTCACAAATATTGCTGCAATATGGTCGCAATTTTCATGACTTCAGATGACTTTTTTTTTATATACTGAAGAAATTTTTATTGTATTAGGATGCATCTTCGCATACTTGTGCTACTCATTAAGCAGATAATATACTAAAATATATCTCGGATGCTTAAAAATACACAATTGTAAAGAAATGATGTGCTGTTGTATATATTATGAATTACAACTACATTATATAGTTTGCAATTAGTGTACATAACCTCTCCAGAAGATTTAAGCCCAAATTATTGTTTTATTCATACTTGCTATATTCACCTTTTCAAGTATTTTCGCGGACTGTGTTTTTTTCTCTTCTGAGCTAATATTTTTAAGGATATTTTTTATTTTACTTCTTAAAGCACTCTTAGCTGGTGATACAGCCATGTTACACACAACTAGGTTATCTTGTACATACTGCTCCCTCCTTCACAGCTATGCTCAAAGTCAATATTGTTTTATCATTGCTTGTGATATCTGTGACCTTAGATAATAACATATCTTCATTTTCACACATGTGTTGATATCTATAATTTCTATACATGTGATATTTACATGTATCGTATATTACATTATTATAAATCATAACAAAAATCATACAGTGAATTATTACAAAACAAAATTAAATAAAATATCATGTTAGACTTAAACAATATTATTTTATTTCAAAGGTAAATTCCAGTGCCTTGTGCAACTGTCTACCCTGCCAGTAGCAGTTTGCTATGGTTGCGGCGTGACTAGTAAAGATGCTCAAGCCAGTGCTGCTCAAAATGCTCTGGAATATCTCAAAATCATGACCAAGAAGTGAGCCAGCGCTTCGCTCCTGCCAGCTGTCACCATCAATTGCAAGCCCCACCGTAATTTGGCATCGAAAAATCAGAATAACAATATGAACGTCAAGATATTATCATCTAACAGCCAGATCTCTAATAGAAGGAAAAGTGGACAGAAGCTAGACCACATCAGCAACAAGGGTAGAGCGTCCAAACTGTCGATCAGGACAACAACGAGCAAAGATGCCACTTTCGCAATCGCGACGTCCGCCAATTCGATCACCGCCGGTAAAATTAACTCGTCGAAGAAAAGTAACGGTAATAATGACGGTAATTTCAATTCGAGCGAACAGCACACGACGAAAAACGCGTCGATCGTCAGCGCGAAACAGCACTCCAGTTCTACGTTCAGTAGCATGCGAGCTATCAGCACTTGCGTCAACAGTGTTGCGCACGAGAATCCGATCAAGCCGAAGGATTACGCCGCGAAGAAGTTTCCGGGTGAAGCGGATTCGAGCATCAACAATTATCCTATTCAATCGGATTACAAGGAGGTGTCCGTCAATAATCCGGATTACAAGAGTAGGAACAGCGGCAGCGGCACGTCAATGAGCGCTGCCAATCTGCCGTTGAGGTTCGCAACGCAGTCATCGTCGTCGGCGTCAACATCGGCATCCACGTCCGCGTCTGCGTCCGCTCTGCACCGTGAGAATCACACGCCGTCCAGCACGTCGTATCAGTCCGGAGCCGTGTCTCGGAATGACAACAGTGCTTTCGCGGTAGCGCGCAAAGCATTGGAACAGCAAAGCTCGACGTCGAAGATGGCGCCGACCAATTTCCCGCCGCTGCGCGCACCGCAAAGCATCGTGAATGTCCGGCATCCGCTGCTGACGGATGCGCGGACCAAACATAGCGAGACGGTTGGCTCGCTCGCCAAGTCGAAGCTCAATGTCATGAGCTCGCTGCAGAGCGGCGTGAAGGACCTGGATCAGCACGGCCGGCAGACGTTTCACGGATACGGCACTTCTTCGATCGCCAGTATACCAAGTGTACAGAATCTGAACAACGCGGTTACGGCCAGCATTTCGCCGTATCCCAGATCGGATCCCTTCCCGCAGCCGACGGTCACGAGTGTACTGTTCTCCGATACCGCGCAGTTCCCGCAGTCGCCGCCGTACAACACCACACAGTTGAGCCAGTTGAATCAGTATCAGACCTACGACCCCAGCAGCTTCGCTACCACACCGGTCAACGTGAATCCGGTGATGCCGCAGTTCTCCACGGAGAGCTCTATCCCGTACCCGCAGTACGAGAACCCGCCGCAGTTCGTCCAGCCGAATCATTATCCGACCGCGGATATGACGAACAGCCAATACCAGTATCAGACGGCAGGAGTAGGTCAGATACAAGACTCGTCGATGTTCATCCAGAGTCTGCAGAGCCCGATCGCGGTGACCGATCAGTACGCTGCATCCAATTACGCCAGAACTGTGAGGACAGAGCTGATACCACACTTGAGGCGACCGTCGCGTTTCAACAAGTAAAAATCGAGTCAGACTATCATCTGCTCGCGATTCTTCGGCGCTGCATCGAACGGGAAAATCTGGATATATTCGCCGCCACGAACGACGTTCCGTAGTCACGATCAGTGAATCTTAAAAGATCTGCGAGATAGCATCAGTCTCGACTTGTCACATGCAAAAATCATTCATTGATCCGAGGCATTAGTCGAGAGCGGGAATGTTGATTAGTTGCAGCTGGCTAAATTCTTATTGTGACGGGTGTTTCGCGTCAGGTGTTGCGCGCGTCGAATTTGTCAAATCACTCGCGCCGGTTACAGTGCATATAATAGCACGGAGGATATGGTGAAAGTTATTGAAATTCTTGATCCAGTTTCAAGTAGATTTTAGCTAATCTCAGATAAATCTACATACATACATGCAAAACATACATTGCACGATATGCCCCACAAAACGTTCGTTGAACGGATTGTGCTTTGACAGATTCACGCGCGGGTACGCACGATCGACGCACGTTTGCACGACGTTTGGAACGAAGCGATGCGTTCCGCGCGACGAAACGGCAGAGATGATAATTTTGATTTGTTTCAGTCATTTCGATGTGACACGGCAGGGCATAAGTGAGTTGAGCTCATCTATAATTTAACGATTCTACGATGTAATTTATCCGAATAGCGTGAACATTCGAGAAGGGGTTACAAAGAAAAACAAAAAAAGCACACGCTATATCTACGATGTATGTACCTCAATTCTGATTGCTGATCAGAACGGCCGCTTTATACGAAACAAAACGAGGAAGGATGAGGGCGCAGGATCGCGCTCAGATAACGCTCCGGTCGTTTTCTTTCGGTTTTGTGCGCACGTGCTTATACGGAGAGTGAACCTGTCCGAGCGCAGGCAAAGCTGTGCTCCGATGGAGAGATGATGATAATGATGATGATTCTTGAGTAAAAGAATTAAGAAAAAAAAAAAAGAGAAAAAGGCCAAAAATATCGTCTTACTATTATCGTAAATACTAGTTTTAATGAACGGTATTCTACAAACTATACTTTGCATAGAATTAGTGGAAGTTTTCCAATATACTTACATAATACTTAGCTTATTGCTATGTTTTTAATGTGCTTCACTACTTGTATATGGGTGGTGGTGTAATGATGCCTGATGAATGTGTGTGAGAGAAAAAGAGAGAAAGAAGAGTACATGTAAAGAGAGAAAGAAGAATATATGCGAAGAGAGAAAGAAGAATACATGTGAAGAGAGAAAGAAGAATATATGTGTGTGCGCATGTATATGCGTGTTTGCGCGTGAGAAAGAAAGAGAGAGAGAGAGGAGGAGAAAGAGAGAGAAAGAGATTACATACTAATGGAAAAGACCGTAGAACGGAGCAGACGTTAGGAATTTTTATTACAACGGAAGAGTAGAGTGACGCGTATCGTACGAATATTGCTCCCATGCCACGAAACATTACATCTCCACTAAGCGTATGCACAGTGCAAACGTAGCTTTCAGCGATCCGAGTGTAAGCTGTAAACGCGTGATCGCAGATATAAGGATATAATCTTTCAGTGGTGTATGTTTTTTCTTTTAGTATGGTAGCTCATAAACTCATAAGCATCACATATAATAATACGCGTAAGGATTAATCGTTAAGGATTCCTCATTAAGTACACATGTCAAGTCTAGTAGTCGAGTGTGTACCCGTGATGTGTGTACTGAATTTCGAATTGCCTACGTACAATTGATGACAACCGGATGAGACTTTTATACTAAATGAAAAAGAATAACATCGCAGTATTGTGAATGGAGCACACGAAGCGCATCGAACGGCAGGACGGCTCGATCGAAGATCAGAGAGAAAGAGAGAAACGAGAGCGCCCTCCTGCGATCCAGTTGCCGGCTGTTGTATCCACGGATCATGACGTATCCCTTTGGTCCGTCGAATACATTAGTGAAGCGTAAGGATCTACGATTTCACCGACATTCAATCCAGACTCCGATCGAGCGAATTCAACCGTTCTTCAACCGTTTTACTTTGAAAGCCGAAACAGCCTCAAAACATTCCTAAGAGAAAGGGACGAGTCTTGAGAAAAGTAAAGAAAAAAGAAAGGGATAGAAATCTCTTTCGGTCGGAGCTGGATCAAGGAATAAATTTACGGTAAAAGAACGGTGTTTGATGCGTGACACCAACGAACGGCATAATCTTTACGACATTCTTTTTTGTGATCAACATTTTCTCACGATATCATTTGTCTTTCTTGCGAAATTGTACCGTACATCTGTGTGTGTGTGCATACGCCGTTTTGAGTTGCGATGATTCAGGATTCGTATGTGAGTGCTATTTCGTAGATAGTACCGCTGCGAGAGCGACACCGTACGGTAGAGGGATGTTCGTTAACGTTCCAAGTGTCGCGAGACTGATGGCGGCAACGTTGATCAGTGCCAATAATATAACCGCGTAGATTTCAGAAAATACAAGAAAAAACACGAAAGAAACTTGTAAAGCAAAGTCCTGAGACCGCTCAATGACTTCCAGAGTATCTCGCGGGAGATACCTTCAGGATTATTCGCGGTTGATCGACACTAGCTGACCGTGTTGCCGTGTTGTCGAGTCTCAGCTTCCTGGAAATGGCGGAACCTGAGTAGGCAAAACAAAATCGTGTGTGTGCACACTTTCTCCGATTGTCACCCCGACGACGTTGACGGGCGACGGTTTGTTACGGCGACAGTACGTTCCTGTGATACCTCGACGGTTATGTCAGAAAGCGTCGAGGGATGACAGGAACGCGCGCGGAGAACATCGTCGGAGCGAAAGCGCAAGGAAGAAGGGAGATTTCAGTCGCCCGCGCGTGTAACTCAGTGATTGTGAAAGTGTGTGTTTCATACGTATATCTTTGGAAAATAGGCATTACTTACATGCAAAGTATAGAATGTGTGTGTATGTGTGTGTACAAACATACATTCGCTAGAGCGATTATAAAACGAAAAGTGCGGTCGTCTCCTTTTCTGCTTTATGTACGGCAAATCTCTCGAAGCCGAAGCGACCGACGCGTTGATCGTTTCGGTTCCGCGGCGCCGATCCGTTTCAAGATTTCTCGTGAGACGAAGCGAATTCTCCGTCACGAGAAACCGGGAGTGAGAAGAACCGAGTCGACATCCTATTGCCCGATCGTCTCTGGCAGAGAGTTCCTCTACGAGTATTCTTTTGTCCCCGTATAATTTGCGTAATTCGTTCAGATTCCTCGAAAAGCCGCCTCGCGCTCGATATCGAGGCGCGCGCGAAAGTATTCTCTCAAAATGTATTCTTTCATAGGACACAATCGGTTTTCTTACCACACGGTCTGCGGAAAGTGCTTTACGAGATCTGATACTTCGTGCGTGATGAATTCGATGCACATTCCACTTTCATGCGGCGTAACAATCCTAGGTATATGGCATTGCGAAGAGAGACAGGTGCGACAGCAATGATAAAACTCGCTCCGTCGGAATTGGCGATGTTGTACCCTTCAT
>NW_022639465.1:2437170-2463214 GCF_010583005.1 Odontomachus brunneus | reverse complement strand
TTTTTTTTTTTTTTTTTTTTTTTTTTTTTTTTTTTTTTTTTTTTTTTTTTTTTTTTTTATAGATCTCGTAAAATTCCGTACCGAAGGTCTCCAATTTCGCCTGCCGTTATGAAGCAATTTATTACATACATGTATGTATATGTACAGGATGTCTGATACGATTCGCATGTCCCCTCGTAGGCAGGTAGAACTCGTTAAACGCCATGAAAACGTCCTCTATCGTTTTGCAAGCAACTGCGTGAATTTTTGAGATACTGATTATTGAAAATTGACAAACGATTGCGCGCGACGCGGTGCACTGAGAGAAAAACCTGATGATTGTGTATAGTTGAGAATTGTATATAGTTTTCATAAACTATATATATTAATTCTGCAAATACAAAACTCATACAGTTGTCATCTATATGGATACCATCATCGTGTTTTAGGCTTGCTCAAAATGAAGTCTCATTTAAAATGGCTGAGATACATGCTTTTATTCACTGTCCGGCAGTACATACCGCCTGTCGTTGCCAAGAAATTGTCTCAATTGATCCAAACATTTTAGTTGACTCTATTTTGGATGAATCTGAAGAGTTCGTCCCACTGCATCATCCGCGCACTCGTTTGCCCAAATTTTCTACAATGGACATTTAAAAAATCACACGGTTGTTTGCAAAGTAATACAGGACTTTTCCACGCAGTTGAATAAGTCCTGCCTGCACACGAGCGGATACATGATTCGCGTCGAACGCCCTATATGTGTGTAGATCCAATAATACCCTGATTCCTCGAAACTGATTTAATGAAAATTCGTTGGGTGACGCACAGAATGATCGCAGCGTCGTGTTTAGCGCCTTTAACGATCGGGAGAACGAGTCTCTCGGAGTTAATTCCCAAAAACTCGAATTGCATTTCACCGAAGTACCGTCGACGAGCCTCAAGCACGGCGATACTTCGCGGGTGGAAGCCAAGAGCTGGTCAGTTAGTTATAGAGAGAAATAAGAAGTATCGTAATGTGTTCGATACGATCAAAATAAATAATAAAAAAATGAAAAGAAAAAAAAACTAAAAAAAAGAAGAGGAAAGGGAGATTGTCTAGAATAAAAGGAAAAGAAAGTCTAATATTCGTTTCTATCAACTTTGGTTAACTCAACCGGTTGATTACTCCAACAGAATTGACCAATCGCATTTCTCGTTAGTCAGAGTCGACAAATGAGATTGATCAATACCGCTAAAATAATCGGCGAGTTGAGTTAACCAGAGTTGATAGAAAGGAACATAAGAGGGAAAAGAACAGACGCAAAGAAAAAGAGAAAGAACGAAAACAGACGAAGCGGACTTCTTGGTGCCACCTCGGGCATGGAGGACTGGGAAGGCGGTCTTCGTGGACCAATTATTAGGGATGAGAAAAGGAACCGACGGATCTTCGATACGATCCACGACAGATCTTTTGCTTTCGCTTTTCTTTTCTCATATCCTCCGCTATTAAATACAAAGGCGTTAGGGACGTACTGGCGATAGATAGACGAGTGAACGTCTCCTGTGAGGGCACGAGGATAGGTTTTCAGGACGAGCCAGCGGGACGAGAAAAGGGACCGACAAGTTTTCGACTCGATCCTCGACAGACTTCTCTTCGCCTCCCTTTTCTCGTTCATATCCTCCACGATCGATGTGCGATGCGTGGGACCTCTTGGGCCGTTCGCGTTTATCCGTGGTTTGCGTCGACTCAACAGGCGTGTATTTCGATTTGCGATTTCAGTGCAAATAGTGCCACTTTGTTATGGATAGAATGGTCGATATATAGAATTTAAAGCAATACGGTTTTATTATGGCGAGTTTATCTAATCTCGCGTTAACTGATACTTCGTTCTGATTTTTTGCCTGAGGTGAAATTTGAAGGTTACCCAACACGATTGTAAACTTTTGTGAGGAAAAAAAGCAAACAAAGAGTACATGTTCAACGATAAATTGTGTGTGCATCGGCTACTTCTATCTAAAATTATTGCGAGATAATGTATATTTATGTACATTTAATTAATAACTCTTATTGATAACTCCTTTTGGCTCGCGCGATTCAACTACGGTTGTTCGCATGATCATTTCGAGGTTCTTTTTTTTTATCATAACGGATGTACACGATCACGGTTCACCAAGTTCGCATTAATCCTCAAGACCTGCTACGATTTTTCGTCGCGCGACATCGAAGAGACGGAATCTGAAGCGCTTAAGGATTAAAAAATATATTTTCGTTTCTTCTGCGCGAGGTCGTTCTTAGCTTTACCTGAGCGAAAACGAAAAGATGTAGCGCGAATTTTCCGCTCCCATCGAATGAATCGCGATAGTGTGGTGTTTTTTAAGACTTATAAAGAAACAAAAAGGAAGCAGTAGTGGAGAAAAATCGAGTGTTACGTATAGATAGAAAGTGAAGACGATCTTGAAGATAAGTCGCGAGTACGTTTCGCGACTAGAACGTAATAATGTGTCTTAGACATGTGGCGTGTATGTTCTCGGATAGATCTCATGTTTTATGGAATTATACGAACAAGCAGCATACTCCGCGAAAAGCAGATGAAAAACAATCGAATTTATATAATAGAATACGGACATCAACGGATGATAAATCTCGTTTGTCCATTTTAATTTCTGCACGTGTTGAGTTTATTTGATCATTATTATTGTATCTAATTGTTTGATCGATCTTGCATTCGCGCGACACGTTTGATAAAAAGTTTGTTTGCGACCCATGGATTTTATGTGCAACGCGAAGATCGTGTGGATCTGTCGTGTGAGATTAAATTAATTCTTAACTGGTACGAAGGGAGAGAAGCCGTAGAAGAAATTAGAAAAAGAAGATACGTGTATTTTTCAAAATTTACATCATTGCTACTTTATCGTGTGAGGAACGAGAAATTGTTGTTTCACGAACACACGCGAAGAGTAGACAATGTTATCAGAGTATAACGGTCTTCGTAATTAACGATACCAGTTAAGAGCTAAGTGTTAATTCGAATCTTTATTTATTTCTATTTTAGTTGGCTTTTTGTAGTAAGGGAATTCTATACGATTACATTGATCGTACATCAAGTTCTGAATTTTGCGGCAGCTCTGTAAGATATATATAAGAATTCGTCCGAGGTAAAAACAAAGCATCGAGCATAGCTCACGCGAGCGAATTTTTTTCGTATGCGACTTATATATTTTTACTTTTTTCCTCCTTTCTTCTGGATCGGTTTGTTTGTTTTTTTTTTCTTTTCGTTAGCCTGCCAAGCTATATATTGTCGTTTATTGCGCGAGCGAGCGGAGTTATTGATGCAACGAGTTAAGTAACATGACACGGGCATGGCATACAGATAACGACTTATTACGAAGCCCTATCTGTAAGGCATGGGGTATCGATATCTTATAATCAGGCAAAAGGTTGTTCTATGTATGATTGTGCGTGTAACATTGTTAATAAACGTACGATGCTTATGAAGGCTCCTTTTGTATTTCATTTTGCTCTACGCGCTGCGCGCGCAAGGGATGAATTTGTTCACGTGTATATCTTTATATGTGCAAATAACTCCGCTTTTACGTTTTAATCCTTTGGCCTACAACCACGAGTGAGACTTGTGGTAAGGAATTTGGTCCATAAACAATAAGCACGAGTCTGACTCGTGGTACTTCGTTCGGACCAAACGTAAACAAGACGAGCTTGGCCGAGACTATGGCCCGAGCAATCGGGAGATAGCGTGTAGGTCAAGGAGTTAAGTCCCTCTAAATCTCACTTCACAATAACTGCGAAGAAACAACCACACAGAGACACAATGTATCATACTTCGAATAGTGTCACGATCTTCCCTGCTCATCGTGTCATACGTACATGCGTGTACGTGCGCGTATGTGGTGTGTGCGTTGGAGAATCTTTATAAATTCAGCTCTTTTATAAAAAGCCCGGCCTCTCGATGGAACAAGAGACGCAACATTTTGTGAAACTTTTTGCGCGAAGGGTCCGAATTCAAAGATGTACTGCGAGATATATAAATAATATCATATAATAGTACTAAAATCTCCCTACAATAGTAAAGATCCATAACCATCTGTAAAGATGTACTACACTTAACTGATATCTGAGTCACATCCGGCGTCTCGGAACAGTCTGTAAAGAAGTTTAAAACGGCATCTTGTGTACAAGAGACGACGGCTCTTTATTTACCGATACAAAAGTTTTTAAATATAATGTCCAGTATCTCATCGGTGCTCACGTGTCCTGTTATCCTCCCGAGTTCTCTCATCGCCTTGTGGATCTCCTCCGCCGCGATAGCCACGTCATATTGCTTGGTCGCGCACAGTTCGAAGTAATTCTGCAGGTGCTTTAGACACTGTGTCAAGTGATTCCTGTGTCTCGCCTGACTGATAGTCGGACTCTCCGTGGACGGATTGCCACATCTGAGCGAATCATAACGAAAGCATCAGTTGAGTATCGTAATGAAAAATACAACTACAAAGTTTCGAAGAAATCTCGCGACATATTCATGAAAGAAAAGAAGAAACATTGATGGATCGTGTGTCGTGAGCTTCCTTCGTTAATTTTACAACAATGTATTGTGATCGTAAATACATACATATCCCTAAAACGATCAGTCAGCGATCGTAGCAAACCCTGAAAGCCGTCTTCTATCTTGCAGGATATCAAGACCGCTTCGACGTCGCTCAACCGCTCTTTGTCCTCTTCTCTCAGCAAGTCTGTCTTGTTCATAATCACGATAAAGCGCCGTTTTCCCATCTTCGTCAGCAGCTCGTGTATTCCCAACGACGACAGATACTCGCGTATATAGTCGCCGTACGTCGCGTCGCTTGCCGCGAACCTGGACGCGTCCACGACAACGACGACGAAGTCTGCGTTCACCACGTGCTTTCTCGCCCGACGGACGCCCTCAACTTCAACGATGTCTTCTGTGTTATCTGTGATGCCGGCAGTGTCCGCTATCAGCACTGGGTAACCGGAGATGTTCGCGCTCAGCTCGATGACGTCCCTCGTGGTGCCGGCGATCGGGGTAACGATAGCGGCGTTCCGTTGCACCAGGTGATTCAGCAGACTGCTCTTGCCGACATTGGGCTCGCCAACGATGACGGTCCTCACTCCGTTGCGCAGGATCTCGCCCTTCCTACCGTCAGCCAGGTGCTCCTCTATGTTCTTCATCAGCTTCCTCAGCGCGCCGTGCGCGGTCTCCACTACGTCGCTCTCGATGTTGTCGTCCTCGCCAAAGTCGATGTACGCCTCGAGGCTCGCCACGCACTCCGACAGCACCTTCCTCCAGCTGCTGTACAGTTTGCGAAGCAAACCGTCTGCCTGCAGCAAGGCTTGTTTCCTTTGACACTCCGTCTCCGCTTCTATCAGATCGGCTATACCCTCCACTTCGGTAAGATCCAGCTTGTTATTGTAGAAGGCGCGCCTGGTGAACTCACCTGGCTGCGCTGGATACACCTGCAGCGTCGAAAGAGCCTGCATCAAGCGGCTAAGGATCGCCGAGCCGCCGTGCACGTGAAACTCTACGGAGTCTTCGCCGGTGTACGAGTGAGGTCCTGAAAGTTGCGTTCTCGTTAGGTATGCTCATACCTCGTTAAGTGTGGACTTTGATTAGTTATGAATGATTAGACCCTTGTTTTCAACTCTCTTTCATCGGTAAAAGTGTCTTATAAGCAATCGGGAAACTTACACAGAGAGAACATTATAGTCTTTCCTTTTTCATAAAATCCTTTTAAGTTTTACTATATTTTTAGTAGTCCAGAAATAGATTGTGAATTAGGTTTATCTTGCTAAGGAACAAGTTTCGTTAGGAACATAGCAGATTTTTTAATATCAAATTTCAATTTTTAAAATATATTATAATAATTAATTAAAATATATTATAATATATTATATCATAATAAAATATATTAAAATATATTATAATATACATATATTTTTAAAATATATAAATAGTACATATGAACAAAATGAAAGGATAAAGTGAAGTGCTACAAAATGTCAAGATATTTCTTAGCTACAAAATTCTACGATAATTTTTACTGTAAAATATTCTGCGTATATAAGACACTTTTAGAAGTCACTTTTGTTGACAAAAGAGGGTCCACAATACCTAATAGCAACAAGATCTTGTAAGGATATCTTGGGGATTTATGTGGACATTTAGCAATCCCCTGGATATCTTTGGGATATCTTGGATATCTTATGCTGTATAAGCACTTCAGTTTCCTACGAATATAATTGTGTACACGAAATTACCAGGAAACCACAGGCAAAGTCCATGGTCGATCACTTCCTTTGTCTCAGGGTCGTGTATCTTTCGTAAAAAAGCTTTCCTCGGCTCCAGGTTCGATATGTTCGTCATCTTCTTCAGGGCATCTAGAGACCGACTTCCTGATACTCTCACCACCGCCACGCCGCATTTTCCGTGTCCTTTAAAAGTTATGCATTCGCTTCTGTGTTATAAGATTCGATATACACACGAGACATTCTCGTGTGTTATGACAAAAGACTTTCATCAGAAAAGAAGCAATGAAATTTAAATTTGATAAAAACATGCGAATACTACAGAAAGAATTTGCAGATCAACGCAGTGCCATTTGAAATCTATGTGTCGACTATGAATAAGATTGAAAAATTAATTCAATTCACTACGTAATGCTAACCTTGCGGTTATTCGCAAGGTTTATTTGATAAATTATTCGCAAAGATTATTTAAAATATTAATGATTTATCGTAAAATCAAAACAATACTTTCCTAGATAGCACAGAGAATTCTAAAAGAATTCAGTCGTAGGTTACCAATTCTGAGTTCATTTTTAGATACAAAAAGAATTCTTTTCACTGAACTGAACTCTGAAGAATTCTTTTTATATTTGAAAATTAACTAATAATTGGTGACATACGACTGAATTCTTTTTGAATTCTTTTTGAATTCTCTGTGCTATCTAGGTTCACTTGGCCAAAGGTATAATAAATCAATCGAGTCATTCCGCAACATATAGGGTCTGTTTTCTAGTTCCAAACTGATTGCCGAACCAATTCTCTTTTATCTTTTTTATCTGTATCGCTTTTACCTGTATACCTGTTTACCTGTATGTCTCTTTTTAAATTCCGAAAGTGTACATTAGTTCAGCAACAAAAAACAGACCCTTCTATTTCTACCTGATCCAAGTCAAACGTGGTGGGGAAACGCGCGGCAAAGCGCATTTATTGGTAGCTAAGTAAAATGCAGGCGAAGTGATCAGTGCATTGCCGTGTGTTTCAGACGCCTTTCACGTTTCCAGATAAGCGATATATAAATAAATATATAAATAAATAACCAGATGACAAGGCGCAAATGGTCGTATCCCTTCGCTCGTTCGCGAAACAGCTGATCGTGCAACGGCTGATGGCGATGTGAGGTGCCTCGTGCAGAGCCCGCGCGATCGTTCGCGTCAAGAAGGATCTTCGGCTGAGACACTCGTAGATAAACATCGTTCGAGATACGGGTCTTGGTAAGGGGTCAAACGGTTCTACAATTATCTGTAAAAATAGATATCAACACGAATGTCGACGAGAGAAAAAGAGAGACGCGAGCGATTAGGCAACGATGGAACAACGATAGAGGCGTGTCGTCTTCACAGTAAGATCGCTAGAACAAAAAACACTGTATCGCGCTTCACATCGGAAGTGACATCGAAAAGGATGATGCTGAATGTTGTGGATAAACGTTTCTATCTGTTCTCGTGATCTGCGGGATTCATTGTGTCGTCGACTGTCGATCAACACGATCTCCATTGTGCGTCACTACTTGGCGGCATATTTAAATGTTCACGAATACGTTAGAAATTGTTGACAAATGTTGCTTTCGAGGTCACTAATGCGCGGATGATTTTTCACAGGCGAACCACATGAGGTGTGCCGCGTTATTTATCACGACGACTCCACGTGCACGATATGGCAGAGTTAATGGACTTCAAACCGAACAAAATGGTAAACGACAGGTGCATTAAGTGGGTGAAATTGCAGGATTATCCGTACACCGAGGACATCACTGCCAAGCGAAAGTCAGTTGAACTTGACTACGACGATTATTACAACACAGACTCTGAGTTTGACTCAGTCTCAGTGTGCGATGCCAAGAGACGCAGAGTGGGCACACAATTAAAGGACGAGATTCTGAATCTGACATGTGAATGGAAGGAATGCAGCTTTTATAGCAAACATATAGAAGTGTTTCTGAGACATGTTTCAAGTCATATACCTAGTATACAAGTGAGCATAAAGGATGACAATGAAGTCTACGTGTGTCAATGGAAAGACTGCCCATATGACACTGATATATGGGAGGAGATAATACGGCATGTGAATTACCATGCTTATCACACTAAGTTAAAATCTATTGGTTCCAATGTTCGCAACAGAATCAAGCTACCCGTAAGTAACCAATATTTTGTTTGAGGCTCCTGATTCCACTGTTGTGGGATAGATTGATAACACCATAGGTGAGAAAATGCAAATTCTTGCGTGCCATTTTCAAATCAAAAGATACTGATAAAGATACTTTCTATTGAGTCAAATCTATTGATTCTGTTGTATCTATTGATTCTATTGAATCAAAAGATATTCATAAAGATACTTTCATGAAAAAGCTTTAACATTAACATGGTAAAATCATGAAGAAAGGTAGATATATTTTTTTCTTTTATCACCAAACTAGTGTGCACTTATAGAAACAGATATAAGAAGAAAAGAGAACTAATGCAAGTTAGTGTAATTAGTACTAACTTAACCAAGCAATAGAAAACATAAGTTAAAGAAGATTGCATGTCACATTAATTTTAAAGTTATTATTTATTGTTGCTATATTTATTGACTATATAAAGGAAAAGCATAGTTTTCAGGACATTTTACAAATATATTCAAGTGATCTAAAGTATTCCTTCATACAAATGTGTTTTTTTATTTGAAAATGGCAAGAGTTTTTAGTATACATTTTTTCATTTTTGATGTCATCAAGCCATTTTACAGCAATGGGACCAGGAGCCTCAAGATACAGTTACATTAATGAGAACAAACACTAGAGAATAATGATTGTATTGTTTCCTATAGAAATGCCATAGAGACCTAGACTGGAAGAACATCGTGGAAACTCCACCTGCGCATATGTGCAGATGGGAAGAATGCCTGAAGATTTTCACGAATTACCAGATGTACTTGTATCACGTTACTATACATACGGAGAGTTACCCGCGGGGCAATCGAGTTCAGAACGGAGTCGAATGCAAATGGACCGGATGCAGCGGCAAATATCCGAGTTTATATAAACTGCGGGATCACATGAGATGCCACACCAAGGAGAAGATAGTCGCATGTCCAGACTGCGGTGCTACGTTTGCCTCTAAGACAAAATTTCACATACACTGCCAACGGCAAATTCCCATAGAAGGTAAAAGAATAAATCACGCATTTCAAGTTTCTTACATTTTTGTTTGACTAGTACTGATGGCAACATGACGAATTACGCGCGATAACAAGACGCATAAATGATTTACAGTACAAGGATTCCGATGTTCGCACTGCAAGAAGTTCTACGCAACCGAGAGAATTCTGCGGGATCATATGAGATTTCATGTGTTCAACTACAAGTGTACTCTCTGTGACATGAGCTGCGAATCGCCGGCCAGCTTGGCGAAGCACGTCAGGTATCGGCACATATCGACCAGGACGTTTCCGTGCCAATTGTGCTCTCACGCCGCGAAATCGCAGCAGGATCTCGATTATCACATGAGTGTTCATACCAACGGTCCAAATTTCTTCTGCCAATTCGAAGGATGTCATTTCACGTGCAAAGGGGCCTACACTTTGGACAGGTACTTGTAAAAAGTTTTTACTGAGACAACGATAAAGCTGCGACCATCTATCATGATTGTTTTAATTATTTCAGACACTTGGAACGAGCACATAGTATGATGATGCGATGGTATTGTTGTCACGAATGTCCGATCAGATATCGGACGAGTGCCAGATTAACAAGACACCTCACAGAGGCCCATCAGTTGCAACTGCCCAGTGGCCACAAGCGTTTCCACTATAAACAGGACGAAGACGGATGTTACCGAATACAGATGGTCAGGTACGAAGCCGTGGACGAAGAGAACGTGTCGCCCGTAGAGGAAGCAATATTGCCGGATAAGAAATACAAAATAGAACTGAACCACGTTACGCCATTGATGGAAGTGAAGGTGAGTATTAAGACTTTTGGTTCCTCGCGGAACTCGATTGACGACATCAGAAGCGAGGAAGTTAAAAATTGTTGCAAAATAGAAAGAAATAAAAATATGTAAAAAATGACACGATCGATCAAGCAGACTTTTGAAATAGTCTGAATGAACACTTTCCTTTTGTTCAGACAAAAACAATCATAAAATTAGTGACATGCAAATTTCCTTTTCAACTTATATTTTCTCATGATTTATGTTAATTTTACGACTATTTATTGATTGTTAAAACAAAAAGAGTGTTCGAACTATTTTACAAGTCTGCTTAAGCTTGCAATTATCATCATTTTGTAAACATATAATTTCATTTGAATGTATTTCAAAGGAATTTTTAACGTGTATTTTCTCGTTTTCGACATCATAAATCAAGATAGCTACGGCGAGAGATTAGAAGTGAATTAAGTTAAATAAAGTGAATTAAGTTAATATCATATCTAACATTTCTTTACATAATTCTTGCCTAGGTCATGGAGGATAACGCGAACGAGATGGAAACTGAACAGAACTTACAAGAAGAAATGGTAGCGATTGATGTTGATGGAACTATGCCTGTTATATCTAATATTTTAATATCTATTGATGAGGTAGACGCGAAAGGAAATATTATAAAACGAGAATTTGTCGAAACGCAGGAAACTAACGAGTTACCTCCATCAGAGGAACCACTGTTAATTTTAACATAAGCTTGATAGACTTCTTTCATGAGAGAAGTTTTTATATATATATATATATATATATATATTTTTATACGGTTGCACGATAACGCGGTTTTATATTGGATAGATTTTATACCAACTATATATTTATTGTCCAATTTTATCCAATTTTTAATAAGAATGACAATATTGAATTTTTTTGTTGTATCGTACTATTCACTGATTCTTGTTTATTGTATTATATATATATATATATAGCATTTGACTACTTGTCCTAACAAACTATGCTTACAATAATAATATTTAGAAGTGAAACATTCACCTGTTGCAATTTAATTATATAATGAACTGTATGCAAGTAGGATTTGTTTTTACAGTTGTTGAAATAATATCTAGCAATACACCATAGTATAGTTATTTATATAACAACGAAGTTGTTATTGCGCTGTGATTGTATTCTTATAAAAGTAATAAATTACCTGATGCTCAATGTGTTTAGCAAGAATTTTACAAAAAATAGTATTTCAACATGGTAAGATTATCTTCTTTTGAATCCATATTTCTTCCTCTCGTAGAAGAGATCTGTCTTAGAGCTTCCTAAATTGACTATTTTAGGACAGCCATCTCTCTAAAAAAAATAGATTAAGATATTTAATTTACTGAAAGAATTTTTAGTTTTACACAAATTAATAAACAACTTACATCTTTCTCTTGTATTGTACATTCTTTACAATAATATGCATCAGATACACCAGGACCACCACATATCACACAACGTCCCTGATAAGAACCATAATTGCACTCGTCGCATATCCTAACCAATGTACAGGGTCTCACGTAGGAATCGCAAATGACACATTTGCCGTCGCATTTCTCGCACAACCGACCAATAGCTAAAATACAAACTATATTAATCATACTGGCAGATAGAGGTTAGACAACTTCGACCTACCTACTCCCGGCTGTTTACGACAGAAAATTAAATCTGGATGATGCTTAGCCATACTTTACAAGTTTTATTTTGTAAAATTGTTTTTTCTCTATTATCGTGTTGCAAATACTGTTTTTCTTCTCTATTATTTGAATTCTACAATTGGTTCACTCTTTTCAGCTGCACTGATGAACTGGGTGTCGATTGTGTATCTTAAAACGAAGTGAAAATGACAAAAGTGAGCAAATACTTACTAGCATATTTGTAACTTCATTGGACAATGCCTAGTGAATTTGCTCACTTTTGTAATTTTCACTCCGTTTCGAGATACACAATCGACTCCAGTTTAGCAGTGAAGCTAAAAAGAACAGATTAAAGACCTGTTCTTTGTAGCTGCACTGCTGATCTGGTGCAATATATTAAAGTGAGACAAATATACGTTTTCTCAGGGAGCATCCCGATTGACCACGGTACGATTGGACACAACCAACTGATGCAAAGAATTATCTAGTGAATTACCAGGTTGAATCAATCATTACTATCTGTGTCCAATCGTACCGTGGTCAATCGGATCTCACCCGTTTTCTCACTCTAACTTATTGCACTAATTCAGCAGTGCGCTACAAAGAACAGGCCTTAAGGGTGAAATTACATGTAGAGTAAAAGAGCTGTGGAATAGAGAGTGCGTCATAGAAGCAATCAATCAGCGCTATATCGCTCTTTGCTGATTGGTTGCTTCTATGACGTACTCTCCATTTCGTAGCTCTTTCACTCTGCATGTAATTTCATCCTAAAGCCCGTATCAGACTACCGACTGCACAGGCCGAGCCGACTGCCGACTCTCAATGGACTAATCACAATAAGACACCGATCGGCGCCTCACTGTGATTGGTCCATTGAGAGTCGGCAGTCGTAATCAGTACCACGGTCGTTATCTTTTCTTTCGTTCTACGTTAACATTATGTTTATTATATTATAAATCTCTGTTCATATTTTTAATATAGTTTACTGTCCTTTAAACAGAATTATTTTGTTAAACGCCTATCTTACACTTGTAACATTATTATGAAACGGATTACGACCTATGAAGTATAACCGAATTTTAATATATTATGCAGCGATTGTTCTTATGAAATATATGGTTTTCTAATGTATTTTGTTCATGATTTTTTTTATTACTCAAGTGCAAACATTCGTTAACTTGAATATTATGGAGTTTTGTGAAATATTCCCATCGGATCATATCATTGTTGTCATTAATCAGCATTTTATGGCTTCCAAAGTAATTATGTAGTAATTTGATACAGTGGCACGAGTCAAGGAATACAGTTACTTTGTTGTCCATTTCTTTGTTCCTTTGTTGTTGGATGAGAAAAGTAAGTCTGAAAAAACATGGGATTAAAATTGCATCCTAGTATTGCACACAATAAAATTCACTAAGGCTGCGTTCCGTTTCACGCATATGCGCGCATTTATCTATAGTTCATGTTACGTATATTGTAGGCAATGCGCGCATAATGCGTGAAACGGAACGCAACCTAAAGCTCCATCGAAAGTTACAGATATTATATTTATACTATGCTCATGCAATGTTATTAATGCTTGACGAACCATATTGGACTTTTGTCCTGCATTAAGACTAGAAATTAAGAAATATTCAATGGGAATTTTCCAGGATCCATTAATACAATTTATGAGAAACACTAGCATCTTTCACTATTGTTGCTATTAATATCAGGCACCAAGTCAATGTATCTACTGTACTTTGTGCCATCATATTCTATGTATTGTCTTATGGCCATTTCATCGAAAATAAGAGCACCATAAAGAGGGTAATTGACTAGCTTAACATGTTTCTTAATTGTGACTGTAGTGCTTCTTGATTAAAACCTGGTTCGCCGTTAACTGACTTGTACCATTTGCTGGTTGTTTTTGGATGGGGCAAACATATATCAAATTTTTTCCGAACAAATGCGTATGCTCGTGGCGAATAGAAATGTAAAGTTAAGGCAAACGACCTTAATTCTGCCGTATATTTTTTAGACGTCGAAGTTTTAATAATTTTACATATTTGACGTTTCAGTAATTGTGTATTAAATTTACCTAAATCTTTTAAGACATCCAATTGTTCTGCATTCAGAAGATTTTTGTTTCTTAGAGATGTCAATATATCTTTCATTTTCGCAACATACTTCATGGTTCGCTGTTGCTTTTGTTGAACAATTTGAAGTTTCTTTCGGAATTCTTTCTTCATATGCATTAGCGCATTTCTTAACATTTGTTTCCGTGGTGTATTTTCTGATAGGTATGGCGAAACAACTGTTTCTTGATTAATAGATCTAGGTGGTGTACTAAATCCTTGTTGGGAAACTGTATAAATTGCGAAGTAGATAAACAGATGAAACAGATGATTCTGTTTAGATGAAACTAAACGGAATTGTTGCTTATTAAATAAACATAATAAAAGTATTACTCACGTCGATGTAAATATATTTTTCCATATAAGCATGTCCCAGACATTTTACTATGTCATTAAGACGTCAATAATACGTCATTAATGTCCATATTCATAGTCAGGCCTTATATATAGGCATCCTTTAATTCATCTTCAGATGCTCTACAGATCATTTTATTGCTTACAGAATATCTGAAGATAAACTGAAGAAGGCTTTAAATTTATATTTAGGCCTTTAAATTTATATCAGGCCTTATGGCCTGACTATGAATATGGGACTGAGACGTCTTTATCTATATTTAGATTTCATCTTGCTACCTGGATTGTTTTACCCTGATAGCACAGACAGTTCAAAAAGAATTAATTTCTATGTCAGTAAATGAGTTCATATCTATCTGCAAACAGAATTCTTTTCATAAAAAACGATTTTGAGATTTATTTTTGCAGATGAATATAAGCTCATATTTGCTGACATAGAAATAAATTCTCTCTGCACTGTCTGTGTTATCCAGGTGTTATTTATTTCAATTAACTTACTGTTTTCTGCATTTTCGCATATTTCTTGAATTTCTATGGGATTCTCTACTTTTAGTAAACCTGAGGATATAACAATAAGATTATTACTCAAGTTATTGTAAACATATTTTCCCATATAAGCACTTGTTTTACATATCCCAATTAATCTATCTACATTTTTCTTTGTGTTCACATATTTCTTCAATTTCCATGGAATTCTCTATTTCTCCTAGCAAATCTGTTTTAATCAGTTTTTCCTGTTTTACAGGTGGCTCATCATTATTTACATTTAAATATCCCTATAAAAATACATACTTTTACCAAATATTAAATATTTGATATTGCTTAATTTTGTCTATACAAATATTAAATACCTGATATTGCTTAATTTTGTCTGTATATACAAATGGGACAGCTCCAGGCCTGATTCTGATAGAAGAAAGCGATGTCCTGTCCAAATCACTTTCTTTAAAATGTAAGGAGCAGATGTATGCAATTTCTGGTATATCCCTATTACTCAACTCCATCGTATCGAGCCACTTTTTACGTTTTTTTGAATCTTTAGGTATCCTATAATTAACGTTAACTATTAATAAAATAAAATATATACTGTATTATTTTTTATTGCAGCTGTCTGTTATATTAAAACATACCTGTGAAATGATAGTCTTGTACCATTTTTACGTTCCCATTCTAGTTGTATTTTATTTTTCCGCTTCTCGGTTCTCCGGCTTTTACAATATTTCGCGTAACAATCCGGCATTCTCTACTACGAAATACATAGTCCTATCCATAAGGACCTTTCATCGAGTGGGATCCGATTGACCACGATACGATTGGACACAGATTGTAATGATTGGTTCGACCTAGTAATTCACTAGATAATTCTTTTCATCGGTTGGTTGTGTCCAATCGTACCGTGGTCAATCGGGACGCTCCCCCTTTCATCGCAAAGGTTAAAATCCTCCATCTATGGGTGTTCCGATAATACCTCTCCTAGTCACTTCCATAGAGCAGAAATAAGTTACAGACATCACTATCTACTACTATTATGTGACTCATGACAACCCAAAATTACTTAAGCTGAGTGCTTTCCAATTGCTTAAAGCGTCTTCTACAATGGCAGTAGGAGTAGTAGTAAGAAATAAGCAGTAAGTAAACAGACTAATCACAATCGATTATTTTTGAAACATGAGAATGGAATTGGTCAATTTGTTTACTGCTTATTTCTTACTACTACTCCTACTGCCATTGTAGAAGACGCTTTACACATCTTGATACATATGTACATAGAAATGCACCAGTTCAGCAGTGCAGCTGAAAAGAACAGACCAATGAACTATAGAATTTCAGTACTGGCAGTGAATTTCGGAACGCACTGAAGTTTCCTTCACGTTTTCTAACCTATTTATATTGCCTATTGACGTTTCCTCGTGTTTGAATTTAGGGTTGTCGAACATCTTTTAGTTACTGCCAATTGGATAAAAAGAACTTGTTAGCCAAAATACTGAAGAAGAACTTTTTGATTACAAGAACAATTAAAATTCTTTGTTAGCAGAAATGGCTGAGGCAATGCGTCAAACCGTGGCTGGTATGCTTAAAGGCATTGAAAGGTATTGTCTTCATTATGCATTATATTCGTAGAAGTCTATTATTTACATAGGCAGTAATAGTCGATAAGAACTTAGATCTGCAGATATAATTTATACTTTTACCTATAATTAATTTTTTATTATATATTATCTAAATGTTTCCAGGTACAATCCAGATAATCTCACAACCTTAGAAAAGTACGTGGAGATACAATCGAGAGAGAACGCCTATGATTTAGAAGCAAATCTAGCTGTTCTGAAGCTCTACCAGTTAAATCCTCATCGATTTAACATGGATATAACATGCCAGATATTGTTGAAAGCTCTAACCAATCTCCCACATACCGACTTTGTGTTGTGCAAATGCCTGCTCAGTGAGAAACTTGTAAGCTTCTTCAAAGTTATAAAACGATTGTTCCTTTTCATTTAATGCATGTATATTTATTATAATAATCTTTGCAGATGTCGGAGAGTCCAATCAGTCAGATTATGTATTTGGGAGATATTTTAGAACGATGTGAATTCCAACATTTTTGGGACAGAGTATTATCTATGTCAGAACTTTGCGATAGAATTGTAGGTTTCCAAGATTCGATAAGAAAGTTTGTGTGTCATGTAGTTAGAATCACGTTTCAAACAATAGACAAGGGACTCTTGTTACAACTGCTTGGTGGTGTAGATGGTATGATATAGTCTGCATATTTTTTTACAGCTTTTTATAGCATTAAAATTTATTAAACTATTTTGCATTGCAGATGCAACGTTGAAACATTGGGTGAAGAAATATGGCTGGAAGGAAGAGAGCAAAGTGATCATCTTTGTCGCGAATCAAGACGAAAAGATCAAGACTAAGAATATTACGGAAAAAATTGATTTCGACAATGTGGCGGGTTTGATGGCCGCTTGTCTGTGAATACACATCAGTGACTATTTTCTAATAAATTAAACGTGCAGATTACTCAGATTCATAAATACATACATTTACCAATTACTAGAATATTCCTATTTTTATAAAGAGAAACACTTGCACATTTTATATAGTTATGATTTATTGCGTTTACAAAATTAATATTTTATGTTGAGTTTTGTGTCAACTTCACAAAATCTTCTGTTTCTTTCATTGTTTAATCATTTTTTGCATTAATCGAGTCTTCATGAGATTTTGTGTCATGGTTCTCTTCTGTATTGTCTTTCTCATATTTTGTCAAGTCTGTACTGCCAGATTTATCTGTTATCTTTTCTGTAGTAGTTGTATCAGTTTGTGTAGTTTCTGTACAATGAGAAGCAGACAGTGCAGCTTGTGTTTCTGCTGAGGTATCGTTCTTTAAGATTTCACGCAGTGCCATTGTAGCATAATTGCTAGATTTCAAACACATTTCGATGATCAACGCCTTGTTCTTTCCATCTGAAGAAAGCAGATAGAGTGAATGAGTATTTAAGAAACAAACGCGGGGGATATTCGATTTACCTGATTTATCCTGTGGAGGCATACGTTTCCTCATTTCATCAATATCCGATAACATAAGATCATCATGCTTCTCGTTATAACGCATAATCTGCCACGAGAGATTTGTTGGTATTCCTAATATTTTTCTATAGGAACCACCTAAACTATATTTCCTAATAAAAAAATAACAGATGACAGTAATGATACATTGTATACCAAATTATGTGTAGACAAAAGCACATACTTATTTTTCTGTCTGAGATCGGTTGTTAATCCATCTTTGGCTAAGAATTCATCATACCAAGGCTTAGCATAAGACGGGTACGTAACTTTCCATCCAGCTTGAGGTATGACAACGTCGGATAGAGTGTAGTTTGGTAAATCTTCTTCTGTAAGAATTTTTACCATGGGAAGTTCGTATGTGCTTTCGTGTTCCTCCGTTAAATCCTCAGTCGCTTTAGTCGATTTTTCTTTGGTTTCTTTCTCTGCAGTTGAATCGGTATCTTTCTTTTCGCTAAAGACAACATCACTTTCGTTTTTAACATCATTAGTATCATTCGGAAGATAATCCGTTATCTCGTTAGTAGTATCCTCTTTGCAATTTTGTTTGTCATAAACCAAATCACCCACGATTACATTTGTACCGAATTGCTTTACTCTTCTCGATACGATGTGATTCCAAACGAAGCTTTGATACGAATGGATGTACATCAGTCGAATGTTCCGAGGAACAGAGTCGAGCGCGCCTACGGGATTCTTGTCACCCGATACTTGCAGACCTTTCAGAAGCCTAGCTTCGATTTTATCGACTCTTTTGATCTTTGTGTAAGCGGCATGCGCGTCTTTAGTTTCTGCGTAAATCCGTCTAGCCTCTGCCAGTTCTTTATCTTGCTCTCTTTCCCGCGGTTTCAAAATCAATTCTATTGCCTCGTGCCATTTACCTAATTGGAAAGAATATTGATTGACGGTAATAATTCGCTGGAATGATATTCATATAAAGAGAAACTGTAATAATCACCTTGCAGTAAACGCTTTCCGATTTCATGCGTGGGTATAGTAGCTACTGTACCGAATCTTTGCAAACCATAGTAATTAATGAAGCCATTATCGCGTAGTGACGTCATCGCTCGCTCTATCTCTTCGTCCGAGCCGTGCACATTTCTCAATGCTATTCTGAATTGATTGCCGTGCAGCATACCTAATTTCAGACTGTCTTTGGCGTACTTGAAGTTTCCCACATATATACCATGTATAGTTCTACCAGTCCTCAGTATGTCATGGGGATCTACCTTCTTCAGACTCACCCACTGAGTCGTCCATGCTCGACGATCTTTCGTGCCTGCATAACTGAAATTATCAGGTCGAATTCGCAGACTTGCAGCCAATTGATTCAAAGCGTCCATCGTATCCATGTTTACTTTGTGTAATAAGAAATGGCAATAATTGCCACCACGTCTCTTCCAATCTATCCTGTTGTCTCTGCACATTTTTTTAGCTGTAAGGAGAGATATTAAGAATCATAGTGTGAGGAACATTCCTTGTATATATGTAAAAAAAAAACCATATAGTGAAGTTTACAACATACCAATCTTATCGTCTTGGTTATTTAGCACAATTGTGATAATTTTTTTGTCATCTTTATCTACTGTTTGACTGATAGCATTCAGTTTCTTTGCAACTGTATGAATAGCTTTGCGTTCAAATTTGTCTAGATTTGTTACATCAATTTCTGTTATATCTGAAGAGGAATTATCCTGCTTCAAAGTTTGCAATTGATCCCATATCGCTGATGGTATCAACTTCTTCAGATCCTCAATATCTTCATCATCTTCTGGTTCACATGGAATGTCTTGATGAGTTAGCTTGGCTACTTGCCCATTGAGATCAATTTCGTTGACATGAAAGTCAGTGTATCTTTCTTTGATTATTGCGGAAAAGCCCATGTGCTTGCCGATATATTCTGTAATACCTATGTCAGATTCTTTGAGTCTATTGCCAACGTCCAACCTGTTTTTCTTCCAATCTTCTCGCGAAGATGACTCAAATCTGCGTTTGTAGCCTCCTCTGCGAGAATAATTCTGGCGATCACCTTAACAACAATAATCACATTTCAGCAACTGCAATTGTATCCATTGTGACAAATTATAAATTATAGATTACCTCTCGGCTGTGATGTAAAATTGCTGCGATTCCTGTCATTCCTGTAGTTGGAACTTTTGCCTGTAACAGCAGTATTATCAGTCGACATTGTGTCTCAATCGCGCAGTAAAACCGTGTGTGGTGAACATAACCTGAATCGTCCGTTCGCTATGATCACGTGATTGCAAAGTTCTCTTTCTTTCTTTCTGCGCGAAGTGTATCTCTGACTCCTCCGCTCTTGACGCCGTTCATTATAATTCTGTCTAAGCAGAGAGAACTAGTAATTTCTTCGTTTTATATATATTTATTTTTAGCACATTTCCGAAGAAAATATAAAATTTATTTTACGATAAAGTTACATAAAACACTAGTACCTACGTATAGTTACTTTCTGGCCATGTTTAAATTTTCAAATTTAAAATTTTGAATTCACTCTACCTTGATAAAATAATTACTAGTTTAATCACTAGTATATCACAATAGTAATTCACGACATTGCGTTTGATCGAAATATTTCATTTTTAGGGCGAATCAGTGATAGAAGAATGGTATCACTGCGCGGAGACGTGAGTCGTTACGAGATCGTCGAAGAACGCAATAGTGCGCGGCAGATTCCTCCTTCGTTCTACACGACAAATGCTGTGAGAAACGAGCGGTCGTCAGCGTTGATCGCGCGTGAAAATGTTCCGGGAATACGCTCCGTGGTGCGGGAGGACAACGATAAAGCGTGCAGCAGGATAACTGCACAGGTGAGCGCGCGACGGATGGAATATATGACTCGAGGAATAACCGATGTCGAAATCTAGACCCTCGCAGAACGGGAATGTCGAAAATACAATTTCGCGATACAATTTCCCCGTCAATAGCTTTTCCCAATAAAAAATATGCCACAAACATTAAACTCTCTCTCTCTCTCTCTCTCTCTCTTTCTTTCTCTCTCTCTCTCTCTCTTGGCGGTATTCGATAGATATTCAAAGTCACTCTTTCTAGCTTTACTCTCTGTAGCTTCCTCTGTTCCCTCCTACCCTTAAATCTTAACATATACACACGCACGCATGCGGGGAGAATAAAGCTAAAAAGAACAGATTTTTCATTTGCTCGAGATAAAGAGAAATCTCACAGTAACAGCCCTGTGGGAGAGAGAACAAAGAGGGAGAGAGAGAAAGAGAGAGAGACAGACAGAGGAAGAGACACAGAGGGAGCATGCGCCCTTGCGAGCGACGTGAAGTACGCTGATTACGTTGCGCGTGGGGTCGTAGTAATAGCCGGAGAAGGGTGACACGCTGTCAGTGTACCGCGAGCTACGAACGGGGACGGAAGTCTCGCGCGCGTCGTTTTCGTGTTTTTTGCGTCAGTGGGCATAATCGCGCCGCGTCACGCACCACCGTAGGCTCATTCAGCGGTGGTCGTAGCGTTCGCGTGCCTCGACGACAACCCTTGACCATCGTCCGCCGTCAGATTTGTGGTATCCCACGTCGTTGTTTTCGTGAGTGATTGGGCTGTGCTTCACTCCCTCCCCCCTTCCTCCCCTCTCGTGTCGACGATGCGAGCTCGAGACTCGCGATAGACTCGCGGACGACGCGGGAAAAACGGATACGTGTGTGTCGGAGCACGAGCGGAGTGTCGAGGCGGGATGAGCGCCAGAGAAGTCACTCTCCTCGGCGGCTCCCCATGGGGCTTCCGGATGCACGGCGGATGCGACTCACATCAACCCCTGCGCATCTCCAGGGTGAGTACAACGATGTTTTCTTTCGATCGGTCCGTTCTGATGGCCGGCGGTGTCTCGCAGCGGTCACGTGATCGTGTTAATACAGAGGGCCATTTTTGTTTTCGAATTAGCGCCTCCCGGCCGCTATTTGAATGTCGTATGGCCGCTGGCACCGTGCTGTGCACGCCTCGTCGTTATTATGTATGTATACGCGGTGCTAATTGCCGTTAATGGTAACAATTGATTATTCGTATTGACGTGATAGAGCAAGGCCAGCGTTCGTGTAACTTTTGTCCCTGTCATAAAGTACGATGATCCGAGTGCGATCATCCAATTACACGACGCATTCTGCATTTGAATACTTGATGAAAATATATTATCTACAATTTTTTATTCATAAATATCGCATTATTTATGTAATAAATAATGCGGTTTAATGTGATACGGTGGTTAACGTAACGTTGTATCGTATTGATATTATGTCGATCGATTGGCCCAATTTGTGTGGTCGATTACGATAAGTTTATCAGTGCTCGTGAAAGCGCCGTGGTAACATGCGATTGAAGGAAGCAAAAAGAGAGGAGAAAAACGTCCGCGTGTAGCCTTTTCTCTGGCGATTATCTCAACTCATCCTTTCACTGTCATAATTCTTTTTTTCTAACTGATTTTTATGATTTGCATTTGTGCGTTTTTTGGGGCACTGATTACGAATTTAAAGTCTGATTTTAAAAATTTAATATGGTTAGCATTTATTGGTAAATTAAATATATAAAAAATATATATATAAATAATTAATTAAATATATAAACGTTGAATCCATATTTATCAAAAACATGTTTTTGAAGATTAAAATAATACTAGAAAATGAAAAGCTACAATATAAAATATATGAAAAATAAAGTTGATATATATGAAAATCCCAAAATCATAATTAATTTTACGAAATTACAAATTTCACAAAATAAAAATGAAAAAAAGACAAGTGGAAAGTATACTTGTCACTAGCAGTGAAAGGATTAATAGCGTTCCGGGCTATCATTTCTATCGTAAGTGGTGAAACGAGATAATCGTATGAGTGGAAAAAAATTGCATCGACCCGACCGTGCCCTGTATTTTTGTCACTGAGAACACGCCGTCGTAATTTGCCCCTGCGAATCCGCATCTGCTTTCGTATCGACTTTATGTCGTAAGTGATCCTTCTATTTCTCGAGAGAGAATATATTTTTTTTCCTAACAGGGTGCTCACACACGCACACGCACACACATATATCCCCGTGTGGCGAATATCTCTGTTATATTTTTACATTTTTCTTTTACGTACCCACAACCGCAACATTATATTTTTACATTTTTCTTTTACGAACCCACAACCGCAACATTGGTCCTTGTAAATTCACTCTGTTGAATAAATCGTATAATTTTTTTCATATAAAAATATGATCGCAACACGATGAACGTTTGTTGGTAAACATTCGCCGATCAAACTTTCGAATCGACAAACCGTTTCAAATTTTATCCGCAACATAAACTGTCAAGCAGTGTTGGATATTGTTTTAAAAAATGTTTTTTTTACTAAAATAATCGGCAAATCAACAATCAAAATCAATTAATCGTCATGTATTGAATCTCAAATAATTTTATCAACTAATGCAATTAATTAGGAATGAAACTTTAAACCTTTCCTTTTATCGATCAAACTCGATAAGATTATTTGTGATTTTATGTGTGACGATGAATATTGATGAATATTGATAACCGATTTACTGATTATTTTAAATTCGTATCAATAGTTGTTATTTGAAACTCGTCTCAGGTGAGATACTCAGATTTTAATTTAGAGTTAAATGTGAGTGTTCAGCTGAGTCACAATTGCGAATATAATGCCACGCGTGCATTATACTATAATTCAAATAAAAAATTCACCTAACACTAAATTCAGATTTGAATATCTCACGTAAGATAGGTTTAAAATAACGGCTATTAATATGAACCTTAGTCGAAGAACCTTCTTATCGATTAACGCCCAATACTACTGCTCAGGTTAACGATAGTCAGAAAATGATCTAGATATTTTTAGGTTAATAAATTCGAAATGAGTTATGGTTTGGCAGAGTAGAGAGAGAGAGAGAGAGAGAGAGAGAGAGAGAGAGAGAGAGAGAGAGAGAGAATCGCGTAAATCCGATGGTAACGGCTCCTGTCTGCTTGTGCAATGTGGAGCATTATCCTTTGGGTAATAAATATCAGGTCGATCGTCGCCGGCGACAGCTACAGTCACGAGAGTATAGTCTCTCGAGATAAAGATGATTGTTGTGTTGTCTATACGGATCGACACGCTGTGCCGTTTTCCGATACGCGCAACTGGGGAGTCCATATGGAACAAGCGGTTTCCTGTTTATCCGTGATGCGGATTAACACGTGAGATCGAGACTACTTATTCGACGCGCATAATCGCACAATGGTGCAGCATAATCGCGAGCTCTGAAACGTCATTTGCGGCCGGTCGGTTAGCTAAACGGCTGCTTACATTTTCAGACATTCGATAGTTACGTTCGCGAACGACAGCGAAGGTCGACGGGGCGGGAGCCTTGTCGTGACTCTCTCTCTCTCTCTCCCCCTCCCCTCCCTCCTCTCCCCCGCCTCATTCTGCTGAGCCACGTGCCTCGCGTAAACGCTGGTGAATCTCATTTTATTAGAGCTACGGCATTCGGGTCGACCACATGCCTGGCGTCGTGGGTTATCGTGGATGAGGCAAATTTTAGCGATCGTAGAAATGGCGTTTGCGCGAGCGGCCTCGCGAAGGATACGCGATCGATTCTGGCACACGATGATCGCACGCGGTTAAAATTGGAGCGCGTCAAGATCCGTCGGTCGTTTTCGCGAATATTCGCGGATCTTTCCGATAACATTAGCGGCTTAGACCATGTCTGTCTGCGTAATATCGTCTGACGTAGGACGTCATGCCAATTCGAGAACCAACGTTATTTTCGACCGATTGCGATTCAAGTTTGCGTTGCACGGCAACATGCGTCATTTGTAAAACCGTGGCGGAGAGGGAGGAGAGAGAGAGAATCTGAGGACGACTTCGTCGGGGTCTCCTGAAAACCATTATCATATGCGACTTCCTTGCCGTTGTCACGTGATCTTTCGTTATGCAACGTGATGTGTGACACGGCGGATGATTCACAAGAGCTACGGACGCGTGCGAATTGCAGCACACTCGCAGCATGAAGCAGAACTTTGAAGTGCATATTTACGCGCGTGACACGAATGTAACGTCTACGGCGATGACGCGAGGCACGCGTATTGCCCCGGGCTCCCTCTGTGCGAAACGCGCCGCGGAAACATTCTTCGGGGATAACACGGGTCAAAGGTCGCGCTAAAATTGTTCGCGGCGACTCGCTGTGTTTTCGATTCCGCAATTTGTCTTCACGCCGGCGGAGTGCCCGCGCTCAGACGGGACGGAAAATCACGGTGACTCCAAAATGATCGAGTCGCGACATTTTGTTCTGGTTACATTTTGTCATCATGTTGACGTTATCGTGATTGTTCTGCCTAGTCACGATTTCCTGCGACGGAGCGGCGCTCTTACAGTCGGTTTTTACATTTGCCCCGACGTAACCGCGATTATCTTGAGTCACGTCCACGGATGTAGTAGCGTGTCTTTAACGCTCGCACAGGTTGAGTCAATTGACCCAGCGGGTCTTAAATCGCCGCGGCCGGAATTTACTCAACGCGGACAAACACGCGGGAGAGAACCACCTATCTAAATTTGCACGAGGAGCGCGCGGGTACATAAAAATGTGCGTTATTACAGTGTGCTGTAATACCACTTGGCGCGATCTTGAATTTACTGTCAGCCGCGCGAACACGCACGGCACCGACGCGAAGATTACATTCGCTGATACGCGCTCACGCCGCTTGATTTCTTCCTAGCTCACCTTCGCTCAATGGGTTAATGTTGCTTGATGAAGAGAGAGAGAGAGAGAGAGAGAGAGAGAGAGAGAGGGGGGGGGGAGAAGGGGATAGATACAACGTAGTTCTTTCACGTACGATCCATCTAAGCGCTTATCAGTGCCGTCTATGCAGAAAATTATCCGCCTGTATGAAGTTAGCCCCCCACTTTTCGAATTTATTAATTTTGACAGTTGTGCTGATTTGTGCTAGGTTTGTGCTACATTGTGCTCGAATTATAAATTTTTAATACGAAAAATGAGCGAGAAAAATGGAAAAAACCGTTTTTTTTGGTAGCCCCCCACTTTTTGATTTTCGAAATTTTTTTTATTGTGCTAGGTTGTGCTAAGTTGTGCTAACATTGTGCTAAAGTATTATCTTCGAAAAATAATCAT
>NW_022639465.1:2425487-2432185 GCF_010583005.1 Odontomachus brunneus | reverse complement strand
TTGTGCTAGCCTAGAGCAACTCAGATATATAATTATATATTGTTTGGTTGACTTATACGAATATAAATCTTACTTTTCTTCTTTTCTGCCTAAAATCGTTTTTTTCGTTTTATTCCTTTCATGATTATTTTTCGAAGATAATACTTTAGCACAATGTTAGCACAACTTAGCACAACCTAGCACAATAAAAAAAATTTCGAAAATCAAAAAGTGGGGGGCTACCAAAAAAACGGTTTTTTCCATTTTTCTCGCTCATTTTTTGTATTAAAAATTTATAATTCGAGCGCAATGTAGCACAATCCTAGCACAAATCAGCACAACTGTCAAAATTAATAAATTCGAAAAGTGGGGGGCTAACTTCATACAGGCAAATTATCCTCTCCCGGGCGGACAACACGTGTCGGATATTAGCGTTTCGTATTCCGTACTTAGCGCTGTAATAGCGCGCGGACACAGGGTATATCGTTTGTACCAATTAAGTAGACCCGATTATCGATAGTCTTTTTCAGCGATTTTTATTTATGTATTATATTATATCAATTGAATAATTAATTACCTTAAGTTGGTATATTATATACTTGCGAACGGTATGGCGACGCCATAGTCGTGTATATATTTCAGATAAAAAAAAAGAAGGAAAAAAGACCCGACTAGGCGATAAAAATGCCGAAATTCCTGAAAAAGAATGGCACGTTAATGAATTGTTGCAAGCGGCAAACCCCACATACGCGGCCGAGCGAAAAAAGGGGGAAGAGAGGGCAGAAACGAAGGGATGCCCGTGGCATTGACATCGACGTTTCAAGGTCGCGCGTAGGCAGAAACTGGCACGCGCTTCGTGACGTAATCGTGTGTGAACCCGTGACGCGAGAGAGTCTCGTGCCTTGACAATTAACGGACGCTTACAGGCCCGGTTTGCCGTCGCGAAAGGTAAACGCGACACCGGCGTTACCGTCGGCACTTTTGCCGGGTCGCTAGCGCGGAAATCTGTCGCGCCTCTTGCCTTCTCTTTCCTTTTTCCGTTCGAATTACTCCGACACTTTCCTGCCTTGGTCTTTTCGCACTAGCTGCTTTTTCGTTTCACTTCTCGTCCAAGGAACATTTCTCGGTTCCAACCGAGGAAAGATTCATAGCCGGCGTTGCGCGACCGTCGAGTCAATTCAGTTCGAGATCGCGAATGACTTAGAGGAAATTTGGCATTATATTCGCGCCAAAGAAGACCTTCGTGATTATTCGCGATGTGTGCTCGAGAACGCCTTCTTCTTGTCTCTTGCACGTGTGTGCCTGAAGATTGCGCACAGAAAGAATTTTATAGTAAAACTTACCATAGAATTTGTAACTGATTGATACTCTGCATTAATCGGATATTTATATATGTATCTTAAGAATTAAGATACATATGATGTGTTAGAAAATGTAACATGTTTCCATGCGAAATTTACCATGTTCCTGAGCAAAATAGACCTTACTGACAGTATTCCTGCACTATTAAAAGTATAGTAAAATTACAGAGCACGTGTGTGTCATTTTTCAGATTGCGTGCTTTGAGAACGGAGAAAATTTTATAGTAAAAATTACTATATAGAATTTTTGACCGAACAATAGCTCAAAATTCTGCAGTAACTGATTACACGTGCTGTTTATATACAGGGTGTTTCATTTTAATTGCCCCAGGCTAATATCTCAGAAACAGTACATTTTAGGAAAAAATAATTTAGACGAAAGTTGTAAGGTTTAAAAGGTTGCATTTAATTGTAATATCCATTTGATCTTATGAGGCGTTATCAAGGGCAGGTCGAGGTCAACTTTGCTTTTTTAAATAGAAACATATTTTTTTTTTATTAGGGAATTTTATTCTACGTAAAAAACAACTTTTATTTGAAAATATTTTTTATACAACCTCTATTTTCCAAGATATTTACAGAAATATCTATAAAATTATTGGTTTCAATAATTTCTTACTCGAATTCTATCAACTTTTCCGAGAAATAACAAGAGATAAAAATTATTTATTTTCTTCTCATAGAGCTCTGAAAGTTTTTTTCAGAATTTTTTAATTAACTTTTTAGTACTGCATTTTCTTGCATTTTCTTGAAGTACTAAAAAGTTAATTAAAAAATTCTGAAAAATTTCTCAGAGCTCTATGAAAAGAAAATAAACAATTATTATCTTTATTTTTCGGTAAAGTTGATAGAATTCCAATAAAAAATTATTGAAACCAATAATTGTGTAGATTTTTCCGTAAATATCTTAGAAAATAAAGATTATATCAAACATGTTTTCACAACACACACAAAAGTTGTTTGTTTCTTTACTCAGAATAAAATTCCGTAATAAAAAATATATGTTTCTATTTAAAAAAGCAAAGTTGACCTCGACTTGACCTTGGTAACGCTACTCAAGGTCAAATAAATATTACAATTAAATGCAACCTTTTAAATCTTACAACTTTCGTCTAAAACATTTTTTTCTTAAAATGTACTGTTTCTGAGATAGCCTGGGACGATTAAAATGAAACACCCTTATATTTCAGAAATTGAAACGTGTTATTAAAAAATTTGCTATATTTCCAGCGAAATTTTCCATGTTCCTTAGGACAAGATACTTTACTGACTTTTACTGACAGTCTATTTCTGTATTATCAGAAATATGGTAAAATTGAAAAGTATTTAAATGAGAAGAAACTATATATTCTCTCCGTATACGCTCGTCGGAATGACCGCAATGGTAATAGGCAGTTTATGCTCATACATGAACGCAAATGGAGTAAAGGTTGCATCCTGTTCTTCCGTCGCTATCTCAATTAACGTCGTGACCCTATTTGTAACTGGGTCGGGTGTTAACGAATGTATAGCGACGTGTGATCTCTGAAACGTCCTCCAGGGGGGACGTTTAATATCCTGGGCGATTTTAATATCAACATTTGCTCATCTCGCATTTCACCTCTGATGTGTCTTGCGCGTGCGCGCGCTCTTTGGTCGTGTTAATTAAATGTAATCACTCTTAATTAAAAATGTGATTATCGAGTGTTCATGCAAATAGCACAACTCGTGCAAATTTATCGCGTGACGTCGCGTTGTCGCAGGATTAAGTGACGAAATATGACGGTCGTTCTGGAAGAAGCACCGTGGAGGCACTTTACCGCGGACTTGCGAAATTTACGGCGAAAACGCGCCGTTAAATCTGCGCTATAAATGTTAATAAGGCGGTCCGGCGAGCGACACATTTCACGAGGACTAAAATTCCACTTTAAGGCTGATCTCGGCCCTACGGACGTGCACTGGCTCTGCTCCAGAATCCTATTCTCGCGGGCTCCTCTCGCGTGCCGATGCTGTTTCCTTTTAATACTCACGAGGGGTGTGTATTTCGTTCATCATCCTTTCCGTTTGTTGGATCCTTTCTGTTTCGCTAATCTGGAGCACGTGGCGTTGGCTTCGCGTACGGAATTCCTTGGGGGAGATCTTCGATCTCGCCGCTTGGCGCGGCAGAGTATATCTCATTAAGAGCCGTACAAATGTACACGAAGAAAATATTGTATTTTCTTCTTTCGTACAAATTCTTTTCAATTTTGCGATGTTTCTAGTAGTGCAGGAATAAACTGTCAGTCAATGGAAAGAATATTGCAGTAAAAATGCACTTTTTTACCTTCTTTTTAAAAAATGTAAGTTTTTGATATTAAATTACTATAGGATGTCGATCTATTCCCCGGTTACAATATTCCACAATAATTTTAATTGTGAAATTCTTTTCGTGTACGAAATACGCATACTCGCATAATAGGAATTTTGCACTGAAACGCCTCGGGGTAATTTATTATATTGTCGGATTTTCGACGCTTGGTTTGCGTTCTTGCGCGATTCCAACGTGTTTTAAACTTTCATTGAATATCGAGTAGCTTTCCAATTTATGGAATTTCCGGAGCGTGTTTGGGTGTACAGTGAAATGAATCGTGTCATTTATACCGAGATGAAAAGCACGATGCCTGAATTAGCGCGAGTACTTTTATCTTCATACGTTTTATGATCTCACGCACATTTCGAAACTCGCTTGCTTGCCTTGGAACGTCGAATGTATAAATAATCGCGGCATTTTCGATCTATACGCGCCGAATAACGTACCTACCGCTATGCCGAGCGATGACGAAGTGGTTAATTCAACGAAAATAGACGCGACACGATGGCGTGTTCAGTCGTTGCACCGACGATACGTCATTGTTCCGTTGCAACGCCTGAGTCGAGCCGAACGTCCGTTCGTTCTACGAGACTCTAAGTAACGGACTTTATTATGAGAGTAAATAAATTATTCGGCGACCTTTATTATTTCCTCCCGCGCGCTTCTCGGTCGGCGCGTTTGCATTGCAGATGAGTGTGGGTCATAAAGCATGATTCGATCCTTTGGTTTAAACCATCCAGAGATTTATGTTTTTTACTCGTTTATTTTTTCGTTTTTTTTTGCGTGATATTGCGTTTAGGCGTGAAACGAGATAATAGACATTACCGTCCAATAATATCGACAATCTCGATTTAATAGCACATTTCAATTCCCACACGGGAGAAGAGAGTTTGATTGAAATAACCAAATATTTGGTGAAATATGAATAAACCAGAATTCCGGCTTAAGTAAACCAAGTTAACAAGATTCTGGTTAACTAAATGAGATTTCTGCTTAATCAAAATCTTACTGATTCGAACGGAATTCTGGTAATTTTAGCCAGAATTCTGGTTTGTTTATACTTCGCCAGATATTTGATTATTCCAAAGAAATTATATTTTTTCGTATAAAATATAAATCGCACATTTAAAATGGGAGGAATATAAAAAAAAAACTGTAGAATGTCGATTCTTTTCTCGGTTACAACATCAACGATCGACGATCCCTTTGCAGCCCCACGCGAAGCTCCCGCCGGCTTTCGAAAAATACGATCTTCTCGAATTCTCCTCGACGGCCGGGCATTGCGACTTTGTTTTCATTAGCGAAGCTTATCGTCTTCAGGATTTGTTCAGACCTTCGCCGTGGTTCGGCTGTGGGGAGCGCGAGAATTTCCGGTTGTATTGAAACTAATGGACACGCTGGCGCAACGTAAAGCCACCGTCTCTTGCGCACACGACATACGTATTTGCACATCAAAGCACGCAGGAACTCGATTCCTTATCGCATAAAAATACTTGTCGCCGATACCGATGCTCGCGCGCATCCTCCGACCGGCGTGATCCCGGCGACTTGACATCGGCCGTCGTGCAAGCGGAATACGCGTTACAAGCGGAGCGAGGGAGGTGAAGGGTTAAAGAGCTCAATGCAATTTTTCCGGCGTGCATAAGTGCATGAGATCGCTCTCTATCGGTCATTAAACATGGGCAGCTGCGCGTGTTCCCGCGGCGGTATCAATTTGGTGTGCTCGCCTTTTGACCTCGGGGCAAGCGGCCATTAATTCACGCCGCGTGCATGTTCGCCCGTTACCAAAGAAGAAAAAGAAGAAGCATTAGCAGTAGTGGCAATAGTAGTAGTGCTAGTAGCAGTAGTGGTAGTAGTGGCAGAGTTTCATCGATTCTTGCGTACGCCTTGCATTCTTGGACGGGACGTTATTGCGATTCATCGTGTCGCGCATAGCGGACAGAAATCGTTAAATGCAAATTGGCGGTTTGTTTCGGGTGCTATGGCGCCGTTTAAAAATAGATATTCACCACCGGCGAAGTACGCGCGTCACAATTTCGACGAGTTCGATTAATACGAGTTTGCATCTTGGAGGAATTTCAAGCGTGCGCCGATCGATCGCTTTGAGAGAGAAAGAGTCATAGAGACGGAAACAGAGAGAAAGCGCAGCCGAATTTGCGATCTGTGAAAGCCATTTCGAGCCGAGCTACGTGTTTTACAGCCGCGCATGTCGGTATTCGACGGCGACTAGCTGCAACGACGAAGTCGGAACGATAATCATTACGTCTCGATTAAATGCGGATCGTTGCGTTTAATCTTGCGCACCGGCGACTCCGCCGCGTGTCGGTGAGACTCGTTGTTTGCAACATGGAACGAGTCGGCACCGAAATATTAGACGCATTTACAGCGCTCGAGTTCGGTGGGCGCAGCCGGCCGCAATGGCCGGAATTCAATTTATTGTTCGTGGCTGCGCGAGAAGCGTGCAGCAATGCGCGGAAGTCGCGTCAAACCTAACAAAACGCTAACGGCAACATTAAGTAACGGGTGCGACACGAAATGCGGCGGTAATAGAAACTTGTAGCTCGGTTGGAAGCATTTTGCACTACGAATACCGCAACGCTACGTTCCCATTGATATGTTTTGCAATGGAAGCAAGCGAGAAAGAGGGAAGGAAAATTGGAGAGAGAAAGAGAGAGATTTTTTAATGCGTTTTGGGACGATTTTTCTTAAGCGCGGCTAAATCCTAATTATATAATTGATAATAATTATTACAAAAAATTAAATTATTACAAAAGATGACAAAAAAGAAAATACAAGAGCACTTTGGAAAAATACATAAACAAATTTGAAAGAATGTTTAAAGAAGAAGATGCGAAAATGTAGAGTTCGCAATATCATGACATTTCCCAATTTACTCCTCAAGTAGAAATTCGTAAAATGCATTTTTGAAGGTAAAATTAAAAAATTCCGCAAGGATGCTGATATACAATTCAGAGGCAAGAGAGAGGGAGGAAGAGAGACAGAGAGACAGAGAGAGAGAGAGAGAGAGA
>NW_022639465.1:2413535-2424612 GCF_010583005.1 Odontomachus brunneus | reverse complement strand
GAGAGAGAGAGAGAGAGAGAGAGAGAGAGAGAGAGAGAGAGAGAGAGAGATCTTGGAGCACGAGATGGAGTCGCGCGTTTTACTCCTTTCCGCCGGTAAAAGTAATCGATCGCGCCGCCTGCAGACTCGCGCAGCACGCTTGCAGTCCTGCACGCCGAGCTGCATAAGAGTAGGCGTCGGCGCCCCGCCGCGTCTCTACGCCAATGGTTGCGGCATTGGCCCTGGGGACGACTTGATTCCGTCTGAGTATCGATACCGGCGCCGCGGAATGCATTTCGTACGTACGTCGAACGTTAGTCAGGTGTCGATTCCCGTAGATCGATAAATAAGGCGGATCGGCACCGAGAGATACCTCCTTCCTTTCGGGGTATCGAGTTCACTCGTGCGCGCGCAAGCACACTCTCGACACGACCGTGCAGAGTCAGTTGACAATTGAGAACAAAAGCTCCCGTAACGACGGATTAGCGATGCTTCACGGCAAATGAAACTATCGATACCGCGTATTGTAGACGGAGTCGCATCCCCGAGGGAGCGCGACGAACGAGACGTATCCCACTCGATATTGTTGGCAAGGATTTAATAACAGTTGCGCGATCGTGCGCGCAAGTTTGATGTCTGGCCATAAATTCGCCGGCGATCTCCACGCACGGCGCGAATAAATGCCGAAGCGTGCGGCATGCTCGCGTCTAATGAATAATGGACGGCGCAATTCCGGACGCCTGATAACACACCTTTGTTTCTATCGCGAACGTGATAACGGCAAGGTCGGGGAATATACTGCCGTGACGGCGATTGCGATATCAGCGTTTACAATCTGCGTGCGCTTACGCCAGCACGCTCGTCCCCGTGCACGTCGTTCGACGTCGAATTACACCCGCGATGCGCCTTTATCGCGAGGAAAATCCGAACTCTTCGTGCCGCTTCAGGAGGCGAGGAGGACGCGTCGTGTCGCGGCTTGCAGTTGAATCGTAATCCGAACAGAGCCACCAATCAGAGTTGGTGTGCAGATGCAATTGAATGAAGATCCGCGCGATTTATCGAAAATTATTCGCAAGATTACCCCTAGAATGTAATTATTCAATATATTCGCCGGATAGTCGCCGACAAGCAGCGTCGGGCATTAATCGAGGAAAATTTTCCTTCCCTCAAATAATCGGCAAATCAATCATTAGACTTTACCACTTGTCATGTATGTAGTTACGAGTAATTTAATCTCGATTAAATGACATTAATTACCAATCAGTGTGTAATCAATCACATCGAGAATTGATCAACACGTTCGCTACACCGAGAGGGAAAAGGAAATTTATCTGTGGGATATAAAGTTTATTTCTGTTAAAAATAAAGTATATTTATATCAAAAACGAAATGCGAAACCAGCGCGAAATGCATATTATCAAATTCGTTCTGCACAATTCCATGAAAAGAAACAAAAAATGCGAGATGGTCTGTGCGGGGAGAGTTCTCCAAATAAACCGTGGTATAGCCGAAGTGATGTTAACAATTGATCTTATCGGTCGATGAAATGATTTTGCATGCGACCGTCGATTAATTTGTACGATTGCTTTGCCGATTGTCTCAGTCAGAGAAACTTTTCGCCCAACAATACTCAGTACTGGCGAAAAGTCGCGCGCACTTTCGCGCAGCAACGTCCACGCTGCAATTTTGATCGGCCTGCTGATTGCGAACTTCTTTCGAACTGAGACGCCACCCTGCTTCCATTTTCTCCAGCCAGACTCGGTGGGGTTGCGTCACAGCGGGTATCCGGGTCACTAGTTTAGGGTGAAGGCCCGTTTCAGCGTTATCCTTGGACGCGCCGCGCGGGAGTATCGGCGGCGAGGGTCAGCCACCTCGTAACTCGCGCCACAACAGCGCGTGTTTCCGCGCGAAGGCGAAGGGCCTTTGAATGCGTCGAGGGGCAAACGGCCGTTAATAGCATTTTGACGAGCCACTCGTGCATCGTATACGACGCGGACGCGGCGCGACGGTTGTGTCTGGCAGCGCGTTCTGCGGGCGCAGGAGGGGTCCGCTGGCTCTTTTAGTTCATTGGTCATTCCGGCGAGAGAGCCAGTGACTCAACAGCCTGCATTCCCTGTCGGCGTCGCCCTCTCCGAAAGTATAAACGATTGTTCGTCGCCCTGTTTCCAACTAGCGTTCGCTTACGCCCGCATAACGCGGCCCCGTGTGGCTACGCCTCGCCGAACCCTGTCGTCTACTCTCGATACTTATCGTCGTAGAACGAGTTGTCGGCCAGGGCCGTGTTGGGTCCCGCGGAACCTCCAAAGAGTCGGACGGGAGTAGGGCAGGGAGAAAATCTGAGAAAATCAAGATTGAACATCTCGAAGCTTTCTTCATGAAAAGTTCCATTCTCGCACCTCTCTGTTTTCTTTTAACGCGCGTTCGCGCAATTTTTATTGCGGTTACGATACAAACCTTCGGATACGTTGATATCAGACGACACGACGTGAAAAATATGCTGGTTTCCACGACAAAAGTCTCGCGAGATCTGAATTCGCAATTCGCGCCTTGAATTCCCGTCGATGAGAGCGTGTGTACTTTTCCTCGGCGCTCTTTCTACGTAGTTTCGTTTACGCTCGCCGTTCTCCCTTGGGAGGAGCAACCACGATAGAGCCTCACAATCACGGGCCTGGGGGTCCCATATGCCTTCGCTGCTTCGAGGCGGCCGCACCGTCGTTCCTTGGGCCAGTGGCAGCGATTCCTCGGCCGCGTACGATCGTGAAACGTGCTCCGATCGTTCCTGAAACGCACGTGTCCCTCTCTCTCTCTTGGTTGCGCGAATTGACAAACTGTCGTTGACGTCGACGTGAGTAAACGTCACGTGATTCAGCGATCGTACTCGCTATCAGGCCGCTCCTCGATCGATATCTCGCGGGGCTGATGGATTTTTAATTCCGCGCGCGATCGATACCGCGCTCTTGATCGAAACGCAGTGACGTCTTATCGCATCTATCCCGTCATTGTCGCGTTAGTTAGTGTGTCGCGGAGACAACAGTACGCGTTGATAGCAGCGGGCCCCGATGAGGGAGCTGGCGAAATGATCGACGAATGCTTGGAATAGTTTCGCGGCGAGCGAGTCTGAGTCATCGATGGTGCAAAACTCGATAGCGTTCCTTTTTTCCGCGCGGAAACAGGGAAAGCACTGTGCGAGAATCGTCGCGGCATCGCATTCGCGCGCCGTCTCGAGGACACTCGGGAAATCGTTCGTGGGGGCTCGCGAAACGCGGAAGTCGCGGAAAGCTATCGAGGAATTTGGACCGCGGTAGTTCCGTCGCGGCGTCGTCGCGGACGCGGGATAAATTCTCCGACGTGCAGGTCGATACTCGAGCGGGAAAACGGGAGGTCGACATCGCGGAAGAGATTCCCGCGCACTTACCCGGGAAGAAACCATCGGGAGATCGCGGTCTCGTCGGCCTCTATTCGCGGCGAAAGGCGGAGGTGTGAAAATTGCGACGGGAAACCGCATTTGGCATCAGGACTTCGATTGTGCGTGACGATGATTTAGGAAAACGCGCTCGAGGAGCGAGCTATCGTGGCAAGAACTCCAGCACGCGCGCACCGCCGTGGAAGCAGCGAGAGGAAATTGCGATCGAGAGAGGTCCGTCACGATGGTTCACACGAGCTACGCGCAATGGGCCTGCCTGCCGAGCACATACCGGAAAAAGGTTCGTACATTTCTCCCCGTGTGTGATTCACGGTGATCACTCCTCGCGTTTCTCGAAGTTCGTGTGGCAGGCAGAAATCGCGAGTGCTTGTCGTGTCCAATTACACTTTCCTACTTCACTGAACGGATACCGTCCTCATATATAATACTCCAAACTTTAACTATTCCTTTATCCTTTCCTTCAGCTATCCCTTCACCTCTCTTTCAGCTATTCCTTTATTTTTTTCTTCCTATCCAATCTCTCCACTGCCCTCTTTATTTCCTTCTTATCCTCTTTTCCTCCAATTTTTTTCATTTTTTTCATTTTTTTCATTCTTGTTAGTTTCATTACTCCACTCTGTACTTTGTACCAACTCCATGAAATGATTCTTTTTATTCACTTTCTATGTGTATCCTTCAGCTTACATCGCCAAGAAGGAGTTCTCCACAACTTTCCGTTTATTCTTTACACCTCAGTCGCGCCAACTGACAGCTCGGGATGTTAATTTTGACATTTTTTGCACATTGTCACACACACACACACACACACACACACACACACATATATATATATATATATATATATATATATATATATATATATCCTCCAATTTATTTTCACAGGTATTTCTATTGCGTGTAAAGTCCTTAATATGTAATAAACAGAAGAATCGGTATTTTGTAAGAATATTGATAAAAAGTTTTCAAACATGGCATCTTCTTAAATATCTTAAAAGGGCTATTTTCTTACAAGTAAATCTAACCAAAAGGTACACTCCGATTTCTTTATAATTTGACGCAAATGTAGAAGTACAAAAAATATTTAGGACATATTTTTTTCATTTTGGCCTACTTTGAGTTTCACGGGCAGTCAAGTGTGTAAAATTATTTGTATAAATAACAAAATATTTAAACAAAACATGTAAAAAGTTGAAAAAACATTTATACAAATAATTTCTCGGTTTGACCGAGATTCGGACTATTTTTAACTAATTTAGCACAGATTTGAAATATTTCGGTTGGAATCTCGGCTAAAGAAATGTAGAATGGTTCGTGTCTCAGCTCTGTCGATTTTGTTAAAATGATTTAACTATATCTTGTATTAAATTTTATTTTTTATACATTTTTGTTGCACTTGTTGATGATAGGAGTGAAAAGCTATAAACTACCCGTGAAACTCAAAGTGTGCCAAAATGAAAAAATATGACCTAAATATTTAAAATATGACATAAATATTTTTTGTACTTTTGTGCCAAATTAGAAAGAAATCGGAGTGTACTTTTTAGGTTTACTTGTTAGTCTAGCAGGGTCTCCTTCGCGTTTGCGAATAATCTCCTCGTCGTATTACGTTCTTTTTGCGAAACGCGCCTTTAATTCCGTAACAATCATAACTTAAGATTGCCCGGCGCCTTAATTGTGAGGGAACTCCGAGCTCGCTGGTTCTCTCAATCGAGAGAGCCATGGCTCGCGGCGCTTCTCTCGGCGGGCAGACGTTAGTGTTTATCGGCGGGCGCACAGGCACACTCACGTAATCAGCTAGTGCGCGTAAAAAGGTGCATCCAAAGTCGACGATTAAGGCCCGATCTACAATAGATGGAGTAGGAGTAGGAGTAAGATTTTTGCTGTAAGGAGTAAGATTATTTCGCTTGCTCCCTTATTCCAGTTACTTACTCCAGCTCTTACTACTTAATTCAGGCTTATTCCATGCGATGTAGACGGGCAAACTTTTATTGTAGATCGGGCCTAATAAGTCCTATAAGTCCCGATCTACAATAGGTGTAGTAAGCTTTAAGCCATAAGAAATTAACCAATCACGATTTGTTATTCTTTTATAATTCGACTATGATTGGTCAATTTCTTATAGCTTAAAGCTTACTATACCTATTATAGATTGGGCCTAATAAGTATAAGTCCCGATCTATAATAAGTGTAGTAAGCTTTAAACCATAAGAAATTAATCAATCACGATTTATTATTCTTTTATAATTCGACTATGATTGGTCAATTTCTTATAGCTTAAAGCTTACTACACCTATTATAGATTGGGTCTAATAACCATAAGTCCCGATCTACAATGGGTGTAGTAAGCTTTAAACCATAAGAAATTAACCAATCACGATTTATTATTCTTTTATAATTCGACTATGATTGGTCAATTTCTTATAGCTTAAAGCTTACTACACCTATTGTAGATTGGGACTAACGACGTTGGGATTAGCAGGCGGAGTAACGGTAGCGGCTGATGTCCGTCGTGCGCGAGCTTCGCGATCGCGAAATCTACGTTCGGATGTACGCGGACATAATTTCACGAGACGCGCCTACAAACGCCGGCTAATGACACACGAGAAGTGATGGAAGTCACTCAGGATATAGCGGACATTAGCGCGTTCTCATCACTCTCGAATGGAACATCCATGAAAACGTAGCTCCGCAAATATTTGAACGCTCGCGCGCGAATGTATACACGCGCACACACCTCGCAAAAAGAGAAAGAATATCGATCGGGACCACATTCTTCCAGGATCGCCCATCAAAGCTTCGCTCGCTCATTGTGTGATCTCACTTTACCTCTCATCTCGTTGGATCGCGCAATGTGTCACGCATTGTACGCGACGCAACGAAACGCTTTCGAATATTCGCGAGTTGCGCGCAGTTTAGAAAACAAAGATAAGCGGCATCGGATGTGTCGCTGCTTATCTATCAAAGAGACGCCCTCCCGCGTCTCTCAGTCTGTCTCTTAAGAATAATGACTCTGTTTACCGCGAGCTCTTTATCGTCGATCGAACCAGTATAACCAGCTAGCGGAATGTCTCACCTGACTCGTTGAACTTCGACGGCGTCGCATTGTAAATAAAAAAAAAGAAACGGTCGTAAATAGCTCGCCGTTATGAAAGTCTCTTCTTGGCGCAACTCGCCGTTCGCTCGATACGTCAATAAGCGGCGGCGACGGCGGTGGAGCGCCGCGCGGTCCTCCGACGCGAACTCGCTCGCGTCGCGTGTTCGCCGGCATTATTACCCGGACGAATTGATCTTTACTCGCTCTAACAACCGCCATTATTCCAGGGCCCTTGCAACCCTCCCGGGTTTAATTAATACCCCGCAAGAAGCAGCCGCGGCGAATGCATCGCGCGCCGCTCTCCGTGTCTCTCGCATGTGCGGCCAACGTCAGTGAAAGTCACGTAGCTGTTGATTGCGGTTTTGTTCGGCCCTCCGCGCCACGTGAGCCACTAATTGCGTTACGCGTGTGTGCGCATTGTAGATCCGTTAGAGAAGCGTGAGTTACGTCAAAATATAATACGAGTAATCGAACGTGCGTGACGCTCCAATTGTCCGGAAGAGAGAGAGGCACATCGCGAATGTAACTGAATAATAATATGGTCGAAGTATACAGTGTGGCGAGTGAATCTGGCCGAACAACTCGGCATGTCTCTTTGTCGGAAGCACGGCGTCCGTTGTCGGCCGTGGCTGACGATAAGAGGTGCGAAACGGCGGAAAGAGAGATTCGCGTCGCGTCGCGTTTATCGATTTGGAATAATTTCAATGTCGCGAGAAGATTCGGAAAAACGTGACGTATCGATATTTATCGAAGTCGAGGAAGAGTCAGAGGTTAAGGCGGGAAGGGGGACGGCGAGGAATCACCGTGGAACTATGGCGTGTGTATCAGAAAACTCCGGAGATGACGGGCGGTATTTGAACTCTGACCACCCAGGTTGGAGTCTGAGCTGTTATCCGCTACACCAGCGGTTCTCAGTTTACGGAATCTCTCGAAGGACAACGCTCTTTTATCCGAACGTATCTCGTCTCGTCGCTTATGCATAAGTCGCCGTAATTTATTCATCATTTTCAATCGAAGAGAAAGAGAGAGAGAGAGAGAGAGAGAGAGAGAGAGAGAGAGAGAGAAAGGGAAGGAGTGGGGAATTCTCGCGATCAGGACTTTGATATCTTGAATGTTTGCGGATAAAACCTGCGCGCTTGATGTGTATATACGCGATATTCGCGCGTGCACGAACGCCTGTTCTCGTATTTATTTATCACCCGTGAATAGAGGATTCTGCGACTCGTTTTTGTTGCGCACATGCCTTTGACCTGACGACGTCGCGCAGACGGCTCAAGTAGGCTCCTCTGCGAACGGACGAGAGAGTACAAGGCACAAGGGCTGCGCAAGAAGCTCATGCGCGGGCCAACGCCTCTCGGTTTGTGATTAACGTTGTAACAAGAGCGGCGATTGTGGCTAATTAATTCCAGACGATGCAATCCGGTGCCGCCGATATACGCCGGCCGAAAACACGCAAGGCCGATGATAGACCGTCTTCTCGGGTGTCTCTCGATCGTGTTGCCTCACTCTCGTCTATATATTTCGTAACACAAGGACGAAACGCGATATTTCACGTGAGAAAATCATGTTACGCATACATGCTGTCTCATACGAGCGTCGAGCAGCATCGACATAGCCTTGAAAATAATGACGATGACATTTGGAACAACTAAAATCCAGTGAAACCGTTCATGTATGAGAGAGTGTGAAATATCTTTCACGTTTCTCAATATCATATATAAAATAATATTATATCGAAAATTTAAATTCAAATTCGCATTTGAAGACCTCAAAATAATAAGAATGTCCGAGACGTGTCCAGGTACGTGTTCAGGAATTGATACTTTTATCTTAAATTCTTTTTAATTTTACTATGTTTTTAATAATAAATACCATAAAAATAATAATCAATAAAGGAATAGACTGTATGAGTAAAGTCTATTTTACTAAAGAACTTGGCAAATTTTGCTAAAAACATGAAACATTTTCCAACACCATATTTGAGTTCCTAAGATATAAATAGCGCATATGAAATTAAAAGATAGTCAATTACCGCAGAATGGTGACAAAATTCCAGAATAGTCTTTAATATAAAATTTTCACATCAAACAGATGTCACGAGAATAACTCAAGCTATCACTCGGATAACGCTTAGAGGCCATTAATCTGTCATTAACACGGAATCTCGTTATCATTTCTTGCCATTGATCCAAAGGCGAAGGTCAAGCAGCTCCGTCCATCAGAGAAAAGATCTATCTATCCATTAACATTGACCCAAGGAAAACGTCAACCGCTCCCATCGGCCTTACGGCACACTCGCGCCGAATAATGTCACGCGCGAAATAGCTAGCCGACCTCGTATGCGCCTCCTATTGTGTTGTGTACGTGTATCAATTTCTGAACACGTGCTTGAACACATCTTGGACATTCTTATTATTTTGAGGTCTTCAAATGCGCATATTTAAGTTTTCAATACAATATTACTTATATATTATATTGAGAAACGCATCGAAAGACATTTCACGACATCTCATACATGAACGATTCCGATTTTAGCTGTTCCAAACGTTATCGTCATTATATCCTTTTTCAAGGATATGTCGACGCCGTCCGACGTTTATACGAGAGAACATTATGCGTAACGTGATTTTCCATCGTGAAATATCGCGTTTCGTCCTTGTGTTACGAGATATATAGACGAGAGCGGGGCAACACGATAGAAACCCAAATTTCCACGACCGCGCGCGTTATCACGCGCGCAGTATGCGCGCACTTCCCTCGCACCGTATTCGCGCGATCACGTATCTTACTGTTGTCACCTGCGCGTACGTTTGCGTTCGCGCAACGCGTCCGATCGAGGTCGCATCGCGTTACGTCGCGATTACGCGACATGCGTATTCTGTGATACGCGCGGTACCCGATCGATCGCGGCACACACGTGCGCTCGCGACATAACTAATGCGAAAAGTGTAATGCGCGCGTATGTGGAACGCGTGCGCTCGCTTTGTAGGCGCACGTGCGACGTGCAGCACGCAGTATGTAACGGAAACACAAGAGAACGTATAGGGGACCGCGGTTGCATTGTGCGTTCCATGAAAAAGAATCTGCGTTTTGCATACGGAATGTCAGCGAAATCCGTGTCGGCGGCTCTGATCTCAGAGGCGAATTTTCACGCAAATTCCTACTTCTCTCTCTCCTCCTCTGCCCCTTTTCCTGCCCCTTTCTCCCTTTTTCTAAGCCTATTCGTTTTCGAAGAACTTCTGAACTAGTGCAGACTAGTGCAATAAGTTGGAGTTGGAGTAAGAAAGTATATTCGTTTCATGTTAACTTGTTATAGAAGTTCTTCGGATAATCTCTCTTTTCTCGCGAAAAAGCAGAAGAATAAATTACTGATATATTCCTGAAGAAAGATGAGAAAGAAAAAGAAAACACGACACGATTAAAAATTTACTCCATAGCTCTGATCAGATTGATTCCAATCAGTTATTCAGCTTATACAAGATAATGTTGTCGGTTTTTATAAGTCATGACAGTCGGGATCTTATCAACCTTTTAAGGCCCAGAGTATATGGTTATGTACATTCGAATCCATTCAAAATTCTTGTTAATGATTCCATTGATATGTCAGTCAATTGATGACTGTCAGTCAATTTTAGGTGAAACTATATTTTTTGTATCAACTCGTGAAATAGTGATACAGATAATAATAAAGTTAATAATAAAGTAAACTATAATAAAATAAAGTAAATAAGTAAAATAAATAATAATCAAATAAACAATTAATAATAAAGAATAATTATAGGATTCTTATATCTAAGTTGTTTACTTTTAATATATATATATTTTTTTTTATATTTTTATATATTTTATTATATTTATATATATCTTTTTTTAATATATATGCAAAAAAAGAAAAAAACATATATATATATATATATATATATATATATATATATATATATATATATATATAGCTAACATCTAATACACCAGTTTGGGATTTATACACTGGAAAAACTGATATGTTAAATTTAACATTTCATGTATCCTAAATCATCCACTCTCATTTATATGTAAATTTAACACAAAACAAATGTGGTAAAAATATTTATTATCTAACACGCATAATATGTAAAAAATTAACACAAGAATTTAACACTTGAATACCGTCAGGAATCACAGTTTGTGTTAAATTGACATATGTATAATATTAAATTAACTAAAATAAAACGTTACTTTAACATTTGAGAGAAGTATTAATCTACGGTTTTGATGAAATGAAAATGTTAAATTGACATAATCAATGTCTAATTTTTTCCATATTATGCGTGTTACTTTTTAACACATTTGTTTTATATTAAATTTACACATAAATGAGAATGGATGATTTGGGACACATAAAATGTGTTAAATTTAACACATCAGTATTTACAGTGTACATTTTTCATATCTACCTGCAGCGAACAGTTCTTACCGGCCTTTTAATATTTTTGATTTTATAATCATAGGATTTTGTAATAATATATTTATTCTTCCATTTGAGGACTTGCTCAATAATTAAGATCCGATAACATCACGTTATACACAAATCAGATAACTGA
>NW_022639465.1:2395285-2413100 GCF_010583005.1 Odontomachus brunneus | reverse complement strand
ATATATATATATATATATATATATATATATATATATATATATATAGCTAACATCTAATACACCAGTTTGGGATTTATACACTGGAAAAACTGATATGTTAAATTTAACATTTCATGTATCCTAAATCATCCACTCTCATTTATATGTAAATTTAACACAAAACAAATGTGGTAAAAATATTTATTATCTAACACGCATAATATGTAAAAAATTAACACAAGAATTTAACACTTGAATACCGTCAGGAATCACAGTTTGTGTTAAATTGACATATGTATAATATTAAATTAACTAAAATAAAACGTTACTTTAACATTTGAGAGAAGTATTAATCTACGGTTTTGATGAAATGAAAATGTTAAATTGACATAATCAATGTCTAATTTTTTCCATATTATGCGTGTTACTTTTTAACACATTTGTTTTATATTAAATTTACACATAAATGAGAATGGATGATTTGGGACACATAAAATGTGTTAAATTTAACACATCAGTATTTACAGTGTACATTTTTCATATCTACCTGCAGCGAACAGTTCTTACCGGCCTTTTAATATTTTTGATTTTATAATCATAGGATTTTGTAATAATATATTTATTCTTCCATTTGAGGACTTGCTCAATAATTAAGATCCGATAACATCACGTTATACACAAATCAGATAACTGACTGACCAATCTAATCAGCACCATGGCGCAATCTTTTAGCCGCACTGTTCCCCTTTCATTAATACATCATGCTCCACTACGGGATCGGCTCGCATTTATTATTTACCACGGACTAAGGAATAGGGGGACGGAGTCTAAACGCTTACTTTGGGCGAGAGGGATATATACTCAGGCATGCGGGAGAAACTGCTCGTCGCCATATTGGTTTCTACCAACTCACACATAGACATATGTCAGTGATATTCCCACGTTCACTATATGAGTATCTCGAGCGTCTGATAGGTTACTGAAAAAAAGATTACGACGATTTGGTAATAATTACCCAACCTGTGTTATAGGTACTAAATTTTAGTATCACACAGGCTGGACAATTATTACCAAATCTAAGTCGTAATCTTTTTTTTCAGTGTAGCGAGTAAGATGTATGAAATAATGAGTAAGAACTTAGGGGTGTACATGTAAAACGATCCATATAGCAATTGAAAATGAACTTGAGACGATCATAAGTGAAAGATTCGACTGTAAATGTGTTAAACTCTTATTTTGAGATTGCGGTCTACTTGACGCTACAAATGCTTCGATGAGTCAAATGGACCGCAATCTTTCATTTCACATGTACGCTAGTATGCATTCTATGTGTGCGATAGGAGAAACCAATATGGCGCCCCCCCGCCGCCGCGGACGTGTTCCCCCGCTAGCCCTTGTCCCCCTATTCCTTAGTCCGTGTTATTTGCTTATTACTTATCCGACACGGATGCATTCATGGCGGGTGCGCGCGCGCGCGCGCGTGTGTGTGTGTGTTTGTGTGTGTGCCACGTTCGTGCGGAATGACGCGCGATTACGTCGAGTCAGGCTCAATGCGGCGAACGCGAAGATGAGGTGCCTCAGGGTGGAGGAGGTAGCGGGTAGAGGCAGAGGAGCGTGCGGGATGGAGCACAAGATCAAGACGAGAGGTAGAAACGGACGAGGTGCGGCCCCGTGAGCGTGCGACGCAGACAGAAAGAGAGAGTGACCGACGGGATCCCGATTCTAATATTGTCCTAGGCACCGCGGTAGCTCGCGGTCTCTCTCTGTTTCTCTCCTCTCTCTCTCTCTCTCTCTCTCCCCCAGTGAACCGTTCGGATTCGGCGTCGTCGGTCACGAAGTGCGCACTTGGTCGCGGATACTTTTCCCGGCGCTTTTCCTCCGCGGCGGAGCTTGGTCGCCGGTGCGATCGCGCGGGGTGTCGTTGCGGGAGATCTTCTCGGAGTAGATCCGCCGCGACGATCCGCGACGACGGACGGAGTGACGCCGGGAGAAGCGGGACACCGTGACGGACGGCTCGCGGGGAAAGCTCGACGGAAAATCGATAGATTAAAATACGTCGGGAGAAAATATACAACACGCGTGGTGAGTGATCGTGGCCTCGACGAGTGCGACCTGAGCAGCGCAGAGTCGAAGGCGTAATCCGCGATGGCCGTCGCGGAGATTGAATTCATCATCCCTGTTTTAGCGTGGTGAAAAAAGGCAAAAGAGACGCGAGGTCTGTATAAAATCGACGGCGCCCCGCGGCAAAGTGTGCGGAGCCTTGAGAGTGGTGTGCGTGTGCGTAGCCGCGTAGAGTGTGCCAGAAGCGGACTTAATTGTGACCGGATCGATTTGTTTAATTGAAACGTCGAGGTAACGAGACGGCCTTTTGGATTACAAGCGAACGTTGCGCGCGCGCGCGCGCGGGATTGCTGTAAATCCGGCCTGTCGATGATAATCTGCATCGTCGGGATATATCGAGCTGTGACATTTGCGCGCGCGTACACACACACAGCACACACACACACACATAGGCATCCTATGACATGCGACATCGATTTAATATTTATCGGTGAAGAACGAATTTCTGCCCGACGCCATTAGAAAACATTCCCGCGTCAATTTCGTTGTTATTAAGCGTGTGTATTTTTATGCTGCGATTCAGCCTCTTCGTCGACGACGTGCTCCACTTTCGAGCACGCGTCATCGGCAAATGAAGCGAACGAAAGCTTTTAAGCGCGCGAGCGAACGGCAGAAACTCTTCTTGCTCTTGCAGTTCCACCGATACCCGAGTTGCACTTTCCCGCGCTTCCCGTACTTAGGATGTAACAAGTAGGGACAGAAAGAGAGAGAGAGAGGGGAGGAAAAGGGCGGAAACGAGCGCGGAAAGTACAGTCCGAAAAGAGCAGATCCATATCTGGGCTTTCGCTTAATTAACGGGACACTCGGCCGGCGTTTTTCGCTCATGCATATACACGGGTGTAGTTTAAATTTTCATATCACTTTTGAATTTTCAAGCCTCCGATATACGAATCATATCATCATGGGCGCTCTTAATTTTTTTTTTAACGGGTTCTCGGGACATCGCATTTTTATCGGGCTAGGCGAGAGCGAATATCGATAACCTCGAAATAATATTGCATTTCTTGCTGTTTCATTTTGCTTCACGCCGAACAAAATTTTTTTAATATCGTGCTGCAGGAACGGCCAATTCTCGCTTCGTAGAACGCACTGAATTTACGTTCATTGGCAAAAAATGGTGGTGCAATCGACAGCGAACCGAGTGCGGATCACTATGTGGAGTTTTTATCGGCCGATTTGTAGGTGACATTTGTAAGTGACATCGATAGGACCCGGCTTGACCCAACACTGGGAACGACTAATTCTTCCTTTCTCAAATATATAAATTACCAAACGATGCTTTGTCAAACGGCGTAAGTGTGCGATTGAAAACCGGCGATTGCATCCCTCTAAAGTACAATCGGTATATTCTTCATTGAAATGTAATACTCATGAATGGTGCTTCAGTTACATATACAGTGTAACTGACAAGTAACATTACCCAAGTGCCACACGCCGATCTTCTTGAAACTTTGTACACATGTAGTACATCGAAAAAACATGTATTTTTTTATTTTGGCTAACAAGGCATTTTAAGGTTAGAAAACGCATTCGAAAATTTAACACTTTATAGCACAATGATAACTAACGCTACTCCTGAGTGTCATTCTTTTACAGCTTTTACGACATTACTCTATTATAATTTCATTGTCTGAATGTTTCTGAAGTCGCTAATTATGATTTCGACATTAGTTTGTAATCCTAATCATGGGTCTAAAAAACTCCCTCGAAACTGACTTTGAATAAAGTCTGTGAAATGTCTGCGATTTCGGTCCGCCATTTTGAATCTCGCAAAACTAATGTCAAAATCATCATTAGCGACTTCAGAAACATTCAGACAATGAAATTATAATAGAGTAATGTCGTAAAAGCTATACAAGAATGACGCTCAGGAGTAGCGTTAGTTATTAATTTTTAATTAATTATTAATTTATTATTTATTTTATTATTATTTATTATTATTTATTATTTATTATTATTTATTATTATTATTAATTTTTTAATTAATTATTAATTTTCGAATGCGTTTTCTAACCTTAAATGCCTTGTTAGCCAAAATAAAAAAATACATGTCTAATGTTTTTCGATGTACTGCAAAGTTTCAAGAAGATCAGCGTGTGGCACTTAGATAGTGTTATTTGTGAGTATAGCACTGCAATCAGTGAAATCGCTGAAAGAATCGACTGATAGCGGCGACTGTTCCCATCATTGATGCAATTTGCAAACAGGCAGTACACGCAAATCACATTGAAGTTGTTGAGGTAAAAGCGCCAATGCCAGGACGCTAACACCATTGGTGCCTGACTCTGGACATTTTTATTATTTTAGTCTTTAAACATAAATATTTTAACTTTCAATAGAATATATATATTCTACGCAAAAAGTTTACATATTCGTATTTAAGAATCAAAATAACAAGAATATACAGAGTTTTACTTTTACCTTAATTTTTCACTACCACAAACGCAAAAAGTTGGATTTAAAGTTATTATCGTTAACATTATAATAGGATTGAATAAAGAATAGTTTCCTCGACCGCAATAATTTACAGCGATTATTTCTCTATACGACTATAGTTGAAAATATACGAACAACTTTTTTTCTCAATGTGTAATTTAATCAGAAACATTTTTACCGATGCACTTTGAGAGAGGGAGAAAGAAATTTCTCGCGTTGTTTTGCACATATATACACACACACACACACACACACACACACTTGATTCGCGAAATCGTGAGCGCGAACGCTTTGGGAAACTTGATACGGCCAGGAGCGGCTATTTTGAATTCGGCATGCTTCGTGCAAGCTCATCGATCGAAGGCCACCTGGGCGGTATCAGGAAAAGCGAACGTCAAAAGAATTCGGTGACATCGGCCGCGAAGCGACATGCTTTTCTGCGGGATGATGTACGCGGACGAAAGCGGTCAGCCTGCTACAGCTCGAGCACGCTCGTATTTTTAAACGAATTACCTCACCGACGCATTTTCGTTTTCGCGCTAACAAACACTGACACGTGGACGGTGCGCGTCTTGTTCTCGAGATTCGTCGGTTCGAGCTTCTCGGCACACAACGTGCCTCGTCTTGCATTCTCCGAGCGGTCGAAAAAGCGATCGACGGCATGCACCGCGGTTCTACCGCCGTTTGGAGAAACGACGGCGACTTGGCGTGACGTAAATCCGTAAGGCGTGATGCAAATCAATCCTCAATCGGCGGCGGGATGGAAAATCGGCCGTGGAAATTATTTAATTGGAGGCTTAACCCGGTCTACGACATAATCCGCGGCTATTAGTGGCATCTGAGTGCGTGGATTATCAATATGTACGCAAATACAATTTCATCGAAACTAATCCGCCGTTAATACGGCCCCCGTGCGGAGGAACCGCTGGTGCATTTTAATTCATTAATGCGTGTAGTCTCGCGCACAGGGAGAATAGAGTGAAGGATGGCTTCTCGTGCGCCATTCACGGACAATTAAGTGCTCGCGGTTGTGTGATAAATCGCCGCCAAAGGCCGTGCTTGCTCTTACGACGCGAAATGCAAGCGCGATGCATCGCGTCTGGTGCTTCTTCATTTTTCGTCGCGCGAAACGAGCGGGACTGTAGAGCACCTATTAAAATGCAAAGCCCGGAAAATTCTCTCGTAAAATTTTACCTTCACGTTACGCTCATTGAGAAGAAACTTACCGAAAGCATCGAGTTCTCTCATTCCCCTCTCTCTCTCTCTCTCTTTCTCTCTCACACTTACTCTCTCTTGTCCTTCGTCTATCTCTTCTTTTCCTCTCTTCTAAACGATATAAATAATTGAGGGTCGTACGGTACCAGTCACATGGCGTTGATTTCTTGAATACGCGCCAGGCACTCGACGTGGATTTGAACAGATTCGATTGAAGGGCTCGGAGCAGACGCAGAGAGACAGAGAGAGAGAGAGAGAGAGAGAGAGAGAGAGAGAGAGAGAGAGAGGAGGGCCAATATACATTCCTTCCATGCGCCGAGAGCTCCGGAACTCGCAGAATTCCTAAGCGTTCCGCAATCCGAAAATTCCCCGAGCTCAATCGTGTATCTCCGTCCTTCGGAGTCGCTGGAATATCGGCGAATCGGCGGGCCAAGTCGAAGACTGAAGAAACGAGCGTCGCGCGGCAATCCTCCCCCGCCGATATGTTTCAACGAAACGCGGGATATCAATCGCCGGTCCGGCGAAAAATGAACAGCCCCGCGTTGACCCCGCAAGAATTCGCCGCGCGCTCGAGCTCATCAAATGGCAGTACATCATCCTCATTCCCGCGCTTTCCCCCCGGCCCCTCTCCCTCGTCAATTACGGAACAGCTCGATCTCGAGACGACGAGATCGACGGCGGAATGTGCGGCGGGTTAATATCCGTTGTCGGGCTGGGCGAGAACACGGCGTCTGGTTTGTGTGATGCCGATAATTTAGGGGGCGTCGACGGGGTTCTCTCGCGCCTCTTCCGTCACCTCGTGAACGCCCGACAGCTAGTCGACTTTCGTAGCGCGAGCTTGGCGAATCGAATTGAATCGTTGCCGTTCGTAAGATCGTTTATTGCCCGCGATCGCGACGAGTTAAGAATCGATCTAGACACTCGGGCGCGCTGTGGACGACGATATTTTCGCAACGCGGCCTGAGAGGGAGGGAGAGAGAGAGAGAGAGAGAGAGAGAGAAAAAAGAAAGAGAGATAGATGGACGGTGCGTGTGTGGTTGGTGAACTGCCAGTCACTCTTGCTTCTCGTGCGTGTTCTCCCGTGAATTGGGTGGATTTTCCGATCAATCCGAGCGATCGCGATGTAATCAGAGTAACAGAGAGGATAGTTGGGCGAGATTGCATCACTTTGCTTAATTACAATGGCGCCAATTGAGGAGGAGAGCAGGCGCGGCCGTGCAACGAGTTGCCTGACCTTTCCATTACGTTCCCCGGGAAAAGATAAGCTACCTCCCTCCCTTTGGTCATTTTGCGCATTCGGTATTATCGTTCCATCATTATTCTGTTAACTGCACGCTCTCGCGTGTTTCTTTGAAAAAAAAAATATTTCAGCCCCGATATAAAGCGCCACCTGACACGGGGGATTTTTTTTTAAATTATTTTTATAAGACTCCTCCTATTGAGCGCTTTAAGCGAGGCCGAATATTCATGCGATATCGACGCTGGGCGTCGAATGGACTTCGTGGCTGGGATATCGGATATTGCATAAATATCCGCGGAACGTGACTATTCAAACTAGATTTATATGGATATTTGTACGGGGCGTCGATGTTACTGTAATGGATCGTGCATGGCGATCGACTCCGGCTTGAAAAATACACACACCGGTGCGACAAACGAGCTTTGCGCGCAGCAAGCTTTATCGACTACTTTGCGGAGGAAGGAAGGGAATCGCGCGAATCGCTCTCGAAATATCGTATTGTTCAATTAGGAGACTGTCAATTTCTCGACACCGGATATTAACTCTGACGGTCGTTTATTTTGTGCATTGCACGTGAGATAGAAATGGGAAAGCCCCCACACTGAGAAGAATAATTGAAATAATTGAATTAATGAGACTTTTCGCTTGAACCAACAAAATTCATTCCAACAGACGTTTGGTTGACTAAACGAATCATAGGGTTGCTAGGAGACGAGTTATGTCAATTGATTCAATGATCGCGGTTTGGTTAATAAACATATCAATACAACTTATCGTTGTACTAATTCGTTAAATAATTCGTTCAATAGATACAATATTTCTCATAAAGAGCCGGGTAACCGCCGATTTCACCGATGTAACTGCATTTTTTCTCAGTGCGGACATGCGCTTAATGTGAGACGTTGTTTGGTCCTTAAATACAGATATTGAAACTTTTAACTTGTAAATCCTCTTTTCTCGAAAGGTAGCTTACTCGTACAATAGAGAGAGCGTTGAAAGTGAGTCGAATTTTGCACCAATACGCCTGGAAGGCGCTCGGTGTTACTCTCAGAAAGTATCGATTTAATCCGAGTATAAGCGAGCCACACGAATAACTGAAGAAAATCCGAGTAAGAACCTACCGAATATTCGCGGCCAGACATGACAAAATGCGACGAGTAGACGATGTCGCGCGTAATTGCCGCTTTAAAGGGAGGAAATCACGGACGGACAAGGGGACGCTAGTCAACAAGGAGGACGCTGACGTTTATATCGGGATCTATTTTTCCTGCCCCGGGGCAGTGAGCTTAATTGCTTTTCTCCCGTGCGCCTTCTAATTAAGTCTTCAATGTCCCGCGAGGCGAAGAACTGGTCGAATGCATAATGCATTTCAGGGGGACCGACGTCCTTTCTTGCTGTCTCCTTTGAATCCCTCATCGCGACTTTCCTTCATCCTCGCTGTTCTCGCGAGTCCGCGGCTAATGGCCGAAGTTCGCCGTCGTCGTTTCGACGATGCCGGTGCATTCTCGATTGAATTATAATTAATGCCATGCGCCATGCGCGCCTCGGCGCCGTGAACTAACAACAGCCGGAGAAACTTGCGAGGCGCTCCCGGAGACGCGGGAATGATCGATCGCGAATAATCACTGTGCGTCTTCGCTCTGTCTGTCGCGCCTCGCACGACTGTTTTTCCGTGACATCCGGACAATCCCCGATATTAGACGCGCGTCTCTCCACAATCGCGTCGATTTACGCGAGGGACTTTCCCCTCGTGAAAAAAAATTTGCCTCGGCGCAATTAATACGACTTTAACAAATGGTCCGGTGAAAAGAGGAGAAATTTCCGCTAGCTAGCTGGCTAACTATACATTCGTGAAAGCGCGAAGACTCGATTACGAGGGAAACACAAAAAAGTTGGACGCACGATATTTTTGTTTAATTTGTGGAATTACTCCAATTATCCTGCTCCCATTTTCCCTTCCTCCGCCCTCTCTCTTTCTCTCTCTGTCTCTCTTTCTCTCTCTTCGCTGTGAACTTATTTATTATTACTTAGAAGAAAGAATAGAGATTAATGGCTCGCAGTCACGGTGTGACTGAAATCGGACCGTTCAGGCGAATTTATATAACGATTCGCTAATATATCTATGTCTCAGTGAAATGTATTTATATATTGCCGTTATCTTTGCTACACGACTGGCGATATCGAGGTGGGTGTCGGATTTATCGCCGGGGCGGTGTGTGATTACGAACATCCAGCTAAATCACAATCACACGCTGCCTCGAGCGACCACTACGGTGCAATTCACTTCGCGATTTTATATATATATATATACACACATATATGCGCGCGCGTGTGTGAGCGTGTACGAATGTAGCGCTCGCGGAAATAGATTCCGAAACGAAAACTAAAAGATCCTCTCGAAGCGGGACCGTCGTGGAGCGCGTACGTCGAGCCGCATGCCGCTCACGTACGCTGAAAGTGTTGACTACCTGGAAATCCCTTCGACGAGGCCGTTACATCTCTTATGCATACGCAATTCTCGCGGGCGGAATCTACCTCCTCTTCCTCGCATAAATACCACTGACGTGTGGTCTACGCGCCGTCAAAGAGGTCACGACGGTTCCGCGTTTTGAACGACGCGCGATACCCGATCGAGGGAACACGCGGCCTCGAAAAAAATACGCGCGGGGTTTACTCGATAAATATCGAATGCGAGAGATACGCGCAGACCGACGCGATGGTTGCAGCACTTTTTAGGTCGAGTCAGCTCGGATTTCCGATCGCACACTGACCGACATATTCGCGCATCGCGACTGTCGACTAACTGTCGAGGGAAACGTCAACGATACCCGCCGTATTATTCGCGGTAGCGTTTCTCCATTCTTTCTTCTCTTCTCCCCCTTTAGAAAATAGCGCCGCGGCGCTTGAGAAATTTCGCGTCGCGATATGTAAATGCATAACCAGCTTCGCGCGGGACGTCTCCCATTTCCATTCGGATCCCGTCGGGGGTTGATAGGGCCGTAACTTATTTCTGGCAAGTACTTTTTTGCGAAAGTTCGCGCGCTCGTCGCCGAGTGCATTATGCATGCTCGGACTTTGTTACGCTCCTCGCTCTTTGTAACCGATTGTTGCACGTGCGCGACGGGAGTTCCGGCGCGCAAAATTTCGCGTCTTATTCGGATGATTCCGCGTCGCGGAACGGAGAAAGACCGATTCGCAGCGAACGGCTGTCCGTCCGAGGGCGACGTCTTTGTGCGTAACGGTACGCTTTATTGCGTGATAATCACATAATGGCACGAATTGGCCGCGTCAATTAAAGCTGGCACGAAGCCGTCGTGCTGAATTCTTTGTCCGCTCGGCAGTCAGTCACGAGGCGAGGCCGAGGGAATTATTTATCCACTGCAATAGCCTCTCCTCGAAGCGAACAACTCCGCAACGTCGACATGGAATTCGGTTAACCGCGAATCCACAAGGTAAACGTGCCAATGCCTGAACGCTAATAACACTGGTACCTATCTCTGGACGTTTTCATTGTTTTGATCCTTAAATACGAATATTTTACCGTAATTCTACAAGAATCATTCAATCCACATGAAGTTTCGAGAAAAATGAAGATGAAAATTTCGTGAGTGATTTACGAAATATAGATAGCGTTGAGGTCCTTCGCAATTGTTCAAGAAACCAAGTATGATAAATTTTCTTCTCTTTAAGGGTATTTATTGATAAGCATAACATTTAAAAACTGAGTAAAAAGACGCAACTGATAATTTAGAGATTCAAGTAAATATGTAAATATTAGTACCCACCAAGTAAAAATTTACTGTTCCTTAGATATTTTTCTCTCAGTGTATTTTACGTTGTGTAAAAGTTTAAATACACGTATTTAGGAACCAAAACAGCGTTTGTGATGCCAATGTTATTAGTGTCCAGCTATCGGTACTCTTATATGTTACCGAGGAAGTGCTCGGAGAAAAAAGAAGCGCGCTTCAAAGCGCGGTGTATTGCGTCGACGGTCGCGGGGGATAGACGGAAGTCTCGGCGGTTTCCGGCACCGTTAGATCGATTTGTTCTCACAGTTATGCAAAGGCGGCGTAACGGTTGGGAAATGCGCGGAAAAAAATGGCATCGATTTCATCGTTGAAGCAGCGGCTCGATCGGACGCACTCGGGAGTATTCAATTTTTCGGTCTGTCGCGCCGCGTGATTGCCGTGCTTCTCCTCCGAGAAGTATAAAATCGATTCGGAAACGCCGATGCAACCTTGTATAATCGGTTACGAGGGTACTTCCGCACACGCGCGCATCAAGCTTTCCCCGAATTCGACGAGAGTTACGCAAGCGCGATGACGAGAATCATCTTTGCGACGAAATAGACTCGTCAGAGGCACAGACTTCTATATAATATCTAGACTGCTAAATAGGTATAGTTTAGTTAAGGATTATTTGGTCGGAAAAATATCGCCCGCCATCCTTGAAAGGACCTCACATACCTGAGTGGCAATGTATGAGTGGGAGGAAGCAATATGCTATAGTGCGTATCATTACTACTCCCATATGATACGGTTCTTTTAAAGATGGCCGCTCGATATTTTTCCAACCACTCGCTAAATACGGCTATTAGCAAGTTTATTACGGCTATTAGCTAGTTTATATATAGAAGTTTGTGGTCAGAGGACGCTGCACTGAGAGAAAAATATAGTTGTCTCTTTGGCGTCAGCTATACTCTTTTGTGATTTTAACCACAAAAATAGTTAGAAAAACCATCATTTTAGTAAGTGTCATTAGAAAAATGGTTCTTCTAATTATTTTTTTGGTTAAAATCACAAAAAAGTATAGTTGACGTCAAAGACACCTATATTTTTCTCTCAGTGTGGTCGCGCTCTCTTAAAGACGATCATTCGCACATATTTTTCTCGATATTTTCGCCGAGTCGCATGAAAATTCGAATGGCGAGAATTAACTTATCGGATTAACAAACACTCGATCTCGCCAAATTCCGCTGATCCGCCGAATTCTTCTCGATTATCCCGGCTGATCCTGAAATGTCGCGTTCAGGACGATCGTGGTGCGTATTATGCGCGCATTTTTCGCGGAGAGTGCGCGAATGGCCGCGGGTGGCTCTGCCAGTCGCTGTTCTCGCGATCGCTTATTACCCTCTCCTGTGCCGCGCACAGAGTCGGTCACGATGATCTTCAACCGGTCGCCTCGACCGCCCTTCTCCCCGCATCATCTCGTCGGATTTTTCCTCGCTTTTCTTGCCGTGTTCTCTCATCTCTGTACGCTATTATTCCGCGTTTCTCGAGAGCAATTCCCTCCATAGCTTCCTTCGTTTCGCGTCGGTTTTTTTAGTTTGTCGTATGGCGAAACTTAGAAAGACTCGACAAGATCGAAAGAAATCGCGACGTGACGTCCCTCAGCGTCACTACAACATCCCGAGAACTGCGTCGGCGAGATGTAAAATCCTATATAAAAAATATAATCTCATTCTTGACGGAATCCTCTTATATATATGTTACGTTACGGTTATGTTGCACTAGCTTAAACTGGCGTTGTTCGAGATTCTTACATCTAGAACAAATCTAAATTAATTAAAATGTCTAAATTAAATTATCACATAGTCAAGGGGACGAAATCAGGTGATGGTGGTGAGATGTGCAGGTAAACTATATTTTTCTAGATAATAACACAATGTAAAATATGATAAAAAAGGGATATTCTACTAAAACCAAAAGGAAAATATCCCAGTACTTCACAAAAAAGAACTCTGGTCGCAAGTTGTTATTTCTAACTTTTTTTAGAATTTAATATTTGCTTTAATATAAGTTGAGTTTTTTGTGAGGTTATTTTTCTGTTTGTATAAAAAACTGGAGATAATAATAAATAATTTTCTATATTCACGCGAAGAGAGAGGTAAGTTTGTTTGTTCTGACATGAAATTCGCGCTTGTTACAAACGAGTCAACGCGTATTGGTTGAAGGAAACGGAATTTTTTATTCTCAGAATCAAACTTGGGTCATAAGAAATCTTGTGTCTTTCGAGCAAAACGCGTTGGTTTGTTTATCAAACTTCATGTCAATGCAATCAAAGTTTCCCTGCGGAAACTGTTACCGGAGGAGTATATTTCCCTTTTAATGTTATGCCTGGAATATCTTTTCCCTAGTTTTAGAATAATTCTCTTGAGGTCAAGAGGATTCCGTTCACGGATGCGATTGTATTATTTTGGCTGCGAGAGAGATACATTGACGACGACTAAATTGATATTCCTCAATGTGATCACTTCGTCCGCGAGCGAACGACAATTTCGTCGACGTTCTGTTTATTCGCGTACACAGGACGATCTATTAATAAAGAGTTCGGTACAAGTTGCCGCGAAATACCTCGGAAAGTTCCTCTCAGACGTGGCTAGTGACTCGCGTCGGCTGGTAATGAAGCGAAGCGCCCTAAGTTTTGTCGCGACGTAGGTAGTTGGGAGAAGTCGTGTCTCGCATAGTTAAAAGTTTCAAAGACGCTTACGTACAGCGTGGAATTCCGTTTGATAGTCGGGTCCTACCACCTCGAGCGTTTCGCGCGGTTGCTCGCTCGCTCGCTCGTTCACTCGTCTGTCGGTAACTTGGCTTTCTGCCTCTCACAGTGACAGGCTTCGCTTTGCCGTCGGTACGATAGCGGATACTTGACTCGTCATAGCGCCCGAGGGGCAGTGTGATTATAGTCTAATGACAACAAGATCGGAGGACGAAGGTACGCCGAGTCAAATGCTTTCTCTGTCACGCGAGGTACTCCAGGAGGGCGACGTATACTGAAAGAAAAATTATATTAAAGTCAACAAATATTTCCTTGATGAGTACCATTAACATACTTAAATCTACATTCTCTTTATTTAAACCTAATATTGTTTATTTAAATCAGGTAAACGATATTTGGCAATTATGTAGAATAAGGACTTTTCCGAATTTTGATATTTTTTGCTGCAATCTTGATAAATATCTTTGTTGTTATTCCAACAGTGATAATCAAATGGGGGAGCCTAAAAAATATGTAAACTATCTATTTTTAACTATTTTTTCTAACATATGCTTGTAGAATATCATATCCCTTAAGGTTTAAGACTGAAATTGCAACAAAGTACTGAAAAGATTAGAACATTTATTTATTAGTGACAAACACTACTTTATTGGTAATATAAAAAAATAATTTTTACAAAAATAAATATTGAATTTTTGTTTAAATTGGAGACCGGGTCTTCAAATTGTACATTGGGTTTTTAAATCGTATTTTAAAGATATGCAGTCATAAACAATAAAAAAGTATTAATTAATTATTAATTAACGCCATATTACAGTAATATAACAATAAAACAAAACAAAAATAAAAGTACGTAAGTAATACAACTAGTATCATCCATTTTACTATATAACACAAATATTGCTTGAAACAACATGTTTCAACAACATTTTTAACCGATTTGGCTAATTCTTTTATTATGAATCATGCCTGTTTCATTTGTCACCGCGGTTTTCTTCGTCATCGCGGTTTAATTCATTATCGAGCGCAATGATTTAAAAAATCTGAAGGTTTTAGCCGTCGCTCATTGTTTGTTAAAAAATTATTAACAAAGAAAGTATGAATGTAACGCAATTTTTCAAGACAGTCCTATAAAATACACACTTTTCCTTTCACTTTTGTGAAAAATTCTCACTCTTTAGCTTAAGTACAACAGACTTGGCTCCCTCCCGACCGCGGTACGGGGGTCTGGGGGGCGTAGCCCCCCAGTTACACGGCTAATGACAGGCTTCTTCATGCATCTTTTTTATTAATATCTCGGAAACTGTAAGCGACCGCCATATAGCTATGTTTATATTATTGAAATATGATAAAAAATAAAAAAGGTGCCTGTCTCTAGCCGTGTAACTGGGGGACTACGCCCTTCAGACTCCCCGTATCGCGGGGGAGGGGGGGGGGCGCAAATCTGTTGTATTTTAGCTAAAGTTACTTAACTTAAAGTTACTTAACTTAAAGTTTAACAATCGCAAATTAAAATGGAGATGCCACAAACCTCGAAAAGCTACGTAGAGAGAAATAATTAAAAACATTGAAAGGTTACGTACTTTTCGGCTCCCCCATTTGATTATCAATGTTGGAATAACAACAAAGATATTTATCAAGATTGCAGCAAAAAAATATCAAAATTCGGAAAAATCCTTATTCTACATAATTACCCCATATATTTGATTTAAATAAAAGATAATGCAGATTTAAGTAAATATGTTAATGGCATCCATCAAGGAAATATTTGTTGATTTTAATGTAATTTTTCTCTCAGTGTAGGAGAAACAAAAAAAGATAGAGAAAGAAAGTGAAAGAAAGATAGAGGATGCTTTGATTACACACGATCGATTCTCCTTCATAATTTTTTTTCTACCAAGTGGACAATTATCCAAGAAAAGCATCTGACTCTCTACTATCCTCCTTTACTAATCCTGACTTCATCCCTCTTGCAGCAATGGTCAGTCTATTTCGTACGGCTTGAGCGGGATGAGAAAGCGCGAAGAAAGGGTGTAAGAGACATTTATTGCGAATAAAACGGTTGAGTGATTTACTTTTAGATACTTTTGGTACTTCTGATACATCGATCATAAATAATTTCTACTGAACGGTCGTGTTCACCGAATGTAGTCATTTTTCAATCGAGCAACCGCGATAGGACGTTGCGTCTTGTTGTGGCCGCGTGCCAGTTCGCGCGGTGTAAACAGAATGGAGTCGTTTGCGGGCGGTGGGAAATCGGGTCGCCGTCCATCTCAGCGCGCACCACCCTCCGTTCGCCCCCGATCGCGAAATCCAAACAGCGTCGCGGGGAAGGTCAGCCGGGAAAGCTCCCTTGTTGTTCTGCTGCAGACGAAAAGTCTGGCGCCGATGTGACGGCGATGCGACGACAACTACGCGGATGCATCCCGTCCAGGGATGCTAGCTAGCCTCAGTGCTCGTTCTCCTCTTACGCGCTGTGCACCGTCTCTTCTCCATCTGGCTCTCCTCCTCAAGTCTCAGCGTCCTCGAGTCTCAGCCCGCGTCTCTGCGAACAGTTCTCATTTCGCGAAATCCAACGCACCGGATCTTGTTATCCCGCGGACGGCTCGCTCACGTAATCTGCATTTTTATTCGATTCGCTTGCGCGAGGAACGAATCGGATCGATTTTTCAGCCGTCGCTCCGCGATACATGGGTCAATCGAATAAGTTCAATAGGAGAGGATCCCGCGTGAGATAAAAGCACTCAATGCCTGGACAATATTAGTAACACTAATGCCTGACTCATTCTTAATGTTTTGTTTTTAAATACGAATATGGGATTTAAACTTTTTGCATAGAATATCTGTACATGTATTCTCTCAATATTAGAAGTTTACATGTTTGTTTTTAAAGACTAAAATAAGAAGAGTGTCCAGAATTAGAGGTATCAGTGTGGTGTTATTAGTGTGGCATTGGTACCTTTACCTTACAGCTTGCGAGACTCTTCGGCGAATAGAAGGAACGAAATATCATACGAACGGTGACTTGTTTGAGGCGAGCATTCCTGCGAAAAGCACGAGCGACATCACATACACGTCGTTTAGTTTTAGCGGACTAGAGGAATCGAAAGAGACTCTGAATGTAACATAAAGGGATGCGGTAGTTTTCCGCCTTATATATCGTTCCGGGCGACACGCCAGGAAGACGTACAACGTTCGACGGTCGCTGCGACGATAAAAGTTCTTTCGGCCGACAAAGGGCTGAAACAGACCTTTTTCACCGGTGCTTTCACGTTCCGCGGTAGCGTTCTGTCAACTGCGGCGGTACCGAGCGAGAAAGTCTCCTCGAGATGTTGAAGTTTCGAGCATCCGGCCAACGGAAGTGCGGCGGCACGGTGAGAATCTTAAGCGTCTGTGACTGAAATCTCAGCGAGGAGATGTCGAAGAAAAGTTAATTCTTCACCGCGGAAAAAAATTTGGGAGATCGCGGTGACGTTCGTCACGTTCTCTTATTAAAGTATATACGGGGAGATTTTGCGTGGGCTCTTCAACTATGTGCTAACTCTTCTTTTAGGAATTTTTGCATGCAAAGCCAAAGTTTGGAATATTCACTTTCGGAATAGTTTGAGAGTGTTTTCTGAGTTTAAAGCTATCTGAATATCTTGTCCCAGATATTTCATGGCGCTACACAAAGTCTCGCGGCACTATGCGTTGACCATGTATTTCATCGCGTCCGAGTTCGCGGTAATTTGCCGTCATAACTTCGCCTGTGCAGTCGCTTTCGGACAGCGTCGCGCGTCGACGTCTGGGAAGTTGCCTGCCTCCAGGTGCATCGAGAGACCACAGCGGTTCTCAGCCGTTTTTTCGTGCACGAAACTCGCTCGTCATCGGCTATATCACATCGTATCGATTTGAAACGTCAAAGCGATCACAGACTACAACTTTTAGACGCAAAAGCTCTAAATTTCTTGTTGGAATTTCACGAAAAACTTATTGTTATTATTTTATTGTAAAGTCTCAATAATTGACTAATTATTTTTTTAGGACACAAACTAGCAACAATATTCGGAAATTTATATAAAGAAGACTATTATATAATATATTATAAAATATGTTTGAATTTTATATGTGATTAAGTGATATATAATTATATTAGAAAAAAATTCATAATTTAAGAAAAAATAAAAGTTTTTTATAAAATAGTATTGTCGTTATAGTTTTTCGAGTCATTTGGTATATATATATTTTTTTAAGAAGATAAAACAGAAAGGAAATTTAACGAAGAAATTTAATTTCTTCTTTAAAATGAACTAAAATATTTAATTATATAAACGTAAAATAATAATT
>NW_022639465.1:2388357-2395275 GCF_010583005.1 Odontomachus brunneus | reverse complement strand
CGCGGTGTATTGCGTCGACGGTCGCGGGGGATAGACGGAAGTCTCGGCGGTTTCCGGCACCGTTAGATCGATTTGTTCTCACAGTTATGCAAAGGCGGCGTAACGGTTGGGAAATGCGCGGAAAAAAATGGCATCGATTTCATCGTTGAAGCAGCGGCTCGATCGGACGCACTCGGGAGTATTCAATTTTTCGGTCTGTCGCGCCGCGTGATTGCCGTGCTTCTCCTCCGAGAAGTATAAAATCGATTCGGAAACGCCGATGCAACCTTGTATAATCGGTTACGAGGGTACTTCCGCACACGCGCGCATCAAGCTTTCCCCGAATTCGACGAGAGTTACGCAAGCGCGATGACGAGAATCATCTTTGCGACGAAATAGACTCGTCAGAGGCACAGACTTCTATATAATATCTAGACTGCTAAATAGGTATAGTTTAGTTAAGGATTATTTGGTCGGAAAAATATCGCCCGCCATCCTTGAAAGGACCTCACATACCTGAGTGGCAATGTATGAGTGGGAGGAAGCAATATGCTATAGTGCGTATCATTACTACTCCCATATGATACGGTTCTTTTAAAGATGGCCGCTCGATATTTTTCCAACCACTCGCTAAATACGGCTATTAGCAAGTTTATTACGGCTATTAGCTAGTTTATATATAGAAGTTTGTGGTCAGAGGACGCTGCACTGAGAGAAAAATATAGTTGTCTCTTTGGCGTCAGCTATACTCTTTTGTGATTTTAACCACAAAAATAGTTAGAAAAACCATCATTTTAGTAAGTGTCATTAGAAAAATGGTTCTTCTAATTATTTTTTTGGTTAAAATCACAAAAAAGTATAGTTGACGTCAAAGACACCTATATTTTTCTCTCAGTGTGGTCGCGCTCTCTTAAAGACGATCATTCGCACATATTTTTCTCGATATTTTCGCCGAGTCGCATGAAAATTCGAATGGCGAGAATTAACTTATCGGATTAACAAACACTCGATCTCGCCAAATTCCGCTGATCCGCCGAATTCTTCTCGATTATCCCGGCTGATCCTGAAATGTCGCGTTCAGGACGATCGTGGTGCGTATTATGCGCGCATTTTTCGCGGAGAGTGCGCGAATGGCCGCGGGTGGCTCTGCCAGTCGCTGTTCTCGCGATCGCTTATTACCCTCTCCTGTGCCGCGCACAGAGTCGGTCACGATGATCTTCAACCGGTCGCCTCGACCGCCCTTCTCCCCGCATCATCTCGTCGGATTTTTCCTCGCTTTTCTTGCCGTGTTCTCTCATCTCTGTACGCTATTATTCCGCGTTTCTCGAGAGCAATTCCCTCCATAGCTTCCTTCGTTTCGCGTCGGTTTTTTTAGTTTGTCGTATGGCGAAACTTAGAAAGACTCGACAAGATCGAAAGAAATCGCGACGTGACGTCCCTCAGCGTCACTACAACATCCCGAGAACTGCGTCGGCGAGATGTAAAATCCTATATAAAAAATATAATCTCATTCTTGACGGAATCCTCTTATATATATGTTACGTTACGGTTATGTTGCACTAGCTTAAACTGGCGTTGTTCGAGATTCTTACATCTAGAACAAATCTAAATTAATTAAAATGTCTAAATTAAATTATCACATAGTCAAGGGGACGAAATCAGGTGATGGTGGTGAGATGTGCAGGTAAACTATATTTTTCTAGATAATAACACAATGTAAAATATGATAAAAAAGGGATATTCTACTAAAACCAAAAGGAAAATATCCCAGTACTTCACAAAAAAGAACTCTGGTCGCAAGTTGTTATTTCTAACTTTTTTTAGAATTTAATATTTGCTTTAATATAAGTTGAGTTTTTTGTGAGGTTATTTTTCTGTTTGTATAAAAAACTGGAGATAATAATAAATAATTTTCTATATTCACGCGAAGAGAGAGGTAAGTTTGTTTGTTCTGACATGAAATTCGCGCTTGTTACAAACGAGTCAACGCGTATTGGTTGAAGGAAACGGAATTTTTTATTCTCAGAATCAAACTTGGGTCATAAGAAATCTTGTGTCTTTCGAGCAAAACGCGTTGGTTTGTTTATCAAACTTCATGTCAATGCAATCAAAGTTTCCCTGCGGAAACTGTTACCGGAGGAGTATATTTCCCTTTTAATGTTATGCCTGGAATATCTTTTCCCTAGTTTTAGAATAATTCTCTTGAGGTCAAGAGGATTCCGTTCACGGATGCGATTGTATTATTTTGGCTGCGAGAGAGATACATTGACGACGACTAAATTGATATTCCTCAATGTGATCACTTCGTCCGCGAGCGAACGACAATTTCGTCGACGTTCTGTTTATTCGCGTACACAGGACGATCTATTAATAAAGAGTTCGGTACAAGTTGCCGCGAAATACCTCGGAAAGTTCCTCTCAGACGTGGCTAGTGACTCGCGTCGGCTGGTAATGAAGCGAAGCGCCCTAAGTTTTGTCGCGACGTAGGTAGTTGGGAGAAGTCGTGTCTCGCATAGTTAAAAGTTTCAAAGACGCTTACGTACAGCGTGGAATTCCGTTTGATAGTCGGGTCCTACCACCTCGAGCGTTTCGCGCGGTTGCTCGCTCGCTCGCTCGTTCACTCGTCTGTCGGTAACTTGGCTTTCTGCCTCTCACAGTGACAGGCTTCGCTTTGCCGTCGGTACGATAGCGGATACTTGACTCGTCATAGCGCCCGAGGGGCAGTGTGATTATAGTCTAATGACAACAAGATCGGAGGACGAAGGTACGCCGAGTCAAATGCTTTCTCTGTCACGCGAGGTACTCCAGGAGGGCGACGTATACTGAAAGAAAAATTATATTAAAGTCAACAAATATTTCCTTGATGAGTACCATTAACATACTTAAATCTACATTCTCTTTATTTAAACCTAATATTGTTTATTTAAATCAGGTAAACGATATTTGGCAATTATGTAGAATAAGGACTTTTCCGAATTTTGATATTTTTTGCTGCAATCTTGATAAATATCTTTGTTGTTATTCCAACAGTGATAATCAAATGGGGGAGCCTAAAAAATATGTAAACTATCTATTTTTAACTATTTTTTCTAACATATGCTTGTAGAATATCATATCCCTTAAGGTTTAAGACTGAAATTGCAACAAAGTACTGAAAAGATTAGAACATTTATTTATTAGTGACAAACACTACTTTATTGGTAATATAAAAAAATAATTTTTACAAAAATAAATATTGAATTTTTGTTTAAATTGGAGACCGGGTCTTCAAATTGTACATTGGGTTTTTAAATCGTATTTTAAAGATATGCAGTCATAAACAATAAAAAAGTATTAATTAATTATTAATTAACGCCATATTACAGTAATATAACAATAAAACAAAACAAAAATAAAAGTACGTAAGTAATACAACTAGTATCATCCATTTTACTATATAACACAAATATTGCTTGAAACAACATGTTTCAACAACATTTTTAACCGATTTGGCTAATTCTTTTATTATGAATCATGCCTGTTTCATTTGTCACCGCGGTTTTCTTCGTCATCGCGGTTTAATTCATTATCGAGCGCAATGATTTAAAAAATCTGAAGGTTTTAGCCGTCGCTCATTGTTTGTTAAAAAATTATTAACAAAGAAAGTATGAATGTAACGCAATTTTTCAAGACAGTCCTATAAAATACACACTTTTCCTTTCACTTTTGTGAAAAATTCTCACTCTTTAGCTTAAGTACAACAGACTTGGCTCCCTCCCGACCGCGGTACGGGGGTCTGGGGGGCGTAGCCCCCCAGTTACACGGCTAATGACAGGCTTCTTCATGCATCTTTTTTATTAATATCTCGGAAACTGTAAGCGACCGCCATATAGCTATGTTTATATTATTGAAATATGATAAAAAATAAAAAAGGTGCCTGTCTCTAGCCGTGTAACTGGGGGACTACGCCCTTCAGACTCCCCGTATCGCGGGGGAGGGGGGGGGGCGCAAATCTGTTGTATTTTAGCTAAAGTTACTTAACTTAAAGTTACTTAACTTAAAGTTTAACAATCGCAAATTAAAATGGAGATGCCACAAACCTCGAAAAGCTACGTAGAGAGAAATAATTAAAAACATTGAAAGGTTACGTACTTTTCGGCTCCCCCATTTGATTATCAATGTTGGAATAACAACAAAGATATTTATCAAGATTGCAGCAAAAAAATATCAAAATTCGGAAAAATCCTTATTCTACATAATTACCCCATATATTTGATTTAAATAAAAGATAATGCAGATTTAAGTAAATATGTTAATGGCATCCATCAAGGAAATATTTGTTGATTTTAATGTAATTTTTCTCTCAGTGTAGGAGAAACAAAAAAAGATAGAGAAAGAAAGTGAAAGAAAGATAGAGGATGCTTTGATTACACACGATCGATTCTCCTTCATAATTTTTTTTCTACCAAGTGGACAATTATCCAAGAAAAGCATCTGACTCTCTACTATCCTCCTTTACTAATCCTGACTTCATCCCTCTTGCAGCAATGGTCAGTCTATTTCGTACGGCTTGAGCGGGATGAGAAAGCGCGAAGAAAGGGTGTAAGAGACATTTATTGCGAATAAAACGGTTGAGTGATTTACTTTTAGATACTTTTGGTACTTCTGATACATCGATCATAAATAATTTCTACTGAACGGTCGTGTTCACCGAATGTAGTCATTTTTCAATCGAGCAACCGCGATAGGACGTTGCGTCTTGTTGTGGCCGCGTGCCAGTTCGCGCGGTGTAAACAGAATGGAGTCGTTTGCGGGCGGTGGGAAATCGGGTCGCCGTCCATCTCAGCGCGCACCACCCTCCGTTCGCCCCCGATCGCGAAATCCAAACAGCGTCGCGGGGAAGGTCAGCCGGGAAAGCTCCCTTGTTGTTCTGCTGCAGACGAAAAGTCTGGCGCCGATGTGACGGCGATGCGACGACAACTACGCGGATGCATCCCGTCCAGGGATGCTAGCTAGCCTCAGTGCTCGTTCTCCTCTTACGCGCTGTGCACCGTCTCTTCTCCATCTGGCTCTCCTCCTCAAGTCTCAGCGTCCTCGAGTCTCAGCCCGCGTCTCTGCGAACAGTTCTCATTTCGCGAAATCCAACGCACCGGATCTTGTTATCCCGCGGACGGCTCGCTCACGTAATCTGCATTTTTATTCGATTCGCTTGCGCGAGGAACGAATCGGATCGATTTTTCAGCCGTCGCTCCGCGATACATGGGTCAATCGAATAAGTTCAATAGGAGAGGATCCCGCGTGAGATAAAAGCACTCAATGCCTGGACAATATTAGTAACACTAATGCCTGACTCATTCTTAATGTTTTGTTTTTAAATACGAATATGGGATTTAAACTTTTTGCATAGAATATCTGTACATGTATTCTCTCAATATTAGAAGTTTACATGTTTGTTTTTAAAGACTAAAATAAGAAGAGTGTCCAGAATTAGAGGTATCAGTGTGGTGTTATTAGTGTGGCATTGGTACCTTTACCTTACAGCTTGCGAGACTCTTCGGCGAATAGAAGGAACGAAATATCATACGAACGGTGACTTGTTTGAGGCGAGCATTCCTGCGAAAAGCACGAGCGACATCACATACACGTCGTTTAGTTTTAGCGGACTAGAGGAATCGAAAGAGACTCTGAATGTAACATAAAGGGATGCGGTAGTTTTCCGCCTTATATATCGTTCCGGGCGACACGCCAGGAAGACGTACAACGTTCGACGGTCGCTGCGACGATAAAAGTTCTTTCGGCCGACAAAGGGCTGAAACAGACCTTTTTCACCGGTGCTTTCACGTTCCGCGGTAGCGTTCTGTCAACTGCGGCGGTACCGAGCGAGAAAGTCTCCTCGAGATGTTGAAGTTTCGAGCATCCGGCCAACGGAAGTGCGGCGGCACGGTGAGAATCTTAAGCGTCTGTGACTGAAATCTCAGCGAGGAGATGTCGAAGAAAAGTTAATTCTTCACCGCGGAAAAAAATTTGGGAGATCGCGGTGACGTTCGTCACGTTCTCTTATTAAAGTATATACGGGGAGATTTTGCGTGGGCTCTTCAACTATGTGCTAACTCTTCTTTTAGGAATTTTTGCATGCAAAGCCAAAGTTTGGAATATTCACTTTCGGAATAGTTTGAGAGTGTTTTCTGAGTTTAAAGCTATCTGAATATCTTGTCCCAGATATTTCATGGCGCTACACAAAGTCTCGCGGCACTATGCGTTGACCATGTATTTCATCGCGTCCGAGTTCGCGGTAATTTGCCGTCATAACTTCGCCTGTGCAGTCGCTTTCGGACAGCGTCGCGCGTCGACGTCTGGGAAGTTGCCTGCCTCCAGGTGCATCGAGAGACCACAGCGGTTCTCAGCCGTTTTTTCGTGCACGAAACTCGCTCGTCATCGGCTATATCACATCGTATCGATTTGAAACGTCAAAGCGATCACAGACTACAACTTTTAGACGCAAAAGCTCTAAATTTCTTGTTGGAATTTCACGAAAAACTTATTGTTATTATTTTATTGTAAAGTCTCAATAATTGACTAATTATTTTTTTAGGACACAAACTAGCAACAATATTCGGAAATTTATATAAAGAAGACTATTATATAATATATTATAAAATATGTTTGAATTTTATATGTGATTAAGTGATATATAATTATATTAGAAAAAAATTCATAATTTAAGAAAAAATAAAAGTTTTTTATAAAATAGTATTGTCGTTATAGTTTTTCGAGTCATTTGGTATATATATATTTTTTTAAGAAGATAAAACAGAAAGGAAATTTAACGAAGAAATTTAATTTCTTCTTTAAAATGAACTAAAATATTTAATTATATAAACGTAAAATAATAATTATAAATCAATTTTTTAACGCAAATACACACACACACACACACACACACACATATATATATATATA
>NW_022639465.1:2382010-2387733 GCF_010583005.1 Odontomachus brunneus | reverse complement strand
GGGGGGGGGGCGCAAATCTGTTGTATTTTAGCTAAAGTTACTTAACTTAAAGTTACTTAACTTAAAGTTTAACAATCGCAAATTAAAATGGAGATGCCACAAACCTCGAAAAGCTACGTAGAGAGAAATAATTAAAAACATTGAAAGGTTACGTACTTTTCGGCTCCCCCATTTGATTATCAATGTTGGAATAACAACAAAGATATTTATCAAGATTGCAGCAAAAAAATATCAAAATTCGGAAAAATCCTTATTCTACATAATTACCCCATATATTTGATTTAAATAAAAGATAATGCAGATTTAAGTAAATATGTTAATGGCATCCATCAAGGAAATATTTGTTGATTTTAATGTAATTTTTCTCTCAGTGTAGGAGAAACAAAAAAAGATAGAGAAAGAAAGTGAAAGAAAGATAGAGGATGCTTTGATTACACACGATCGATTCTCCTTCATAATTTTTTTTCTACCAAGTGGACAATTATCCAAGAAAAGCATCTGACTCTCTACTATCCTCCTTTACTAATCCTGACTTCATCCCTCTTGCAGCAATGGTCAGTCTATTTCGTACGGCTTGAGCGGGATGAGAAAGCGCGAAGAAAGGGTGTAAGAGACATTTATTGCGAATAAAACGGTTGAGTGATTTACTTTTAGATACTTTTGGTACTTCTGATACATCGATCATAAATAATTTCTACTGAACGGTCGTGTTCACCGAATGTAGTCATTTTTCAATCGAGCAACCGCGATAGGACGTTGCGTCTTGTTGTGGCCGCGTGCCAGTTCGCGCGGTGTAAACAGAATGGAGTCGTTTGCGGGCGGTGGGAAATCGGGTCGCCGTCCATCTCAGCGCGCACCACCCTCCGTTCGCCCCCGATCGCGAAATCCAAACAGCGTCGCGGGGAAGGTCAGCCGGGAAAGCTCCCTTGTTGTTCTGCTGCAGACGAAAAGTCTGGCGCCGATGTGACGGCGATGCGACGACAACTACGCGGATGCATCCCGTCCAGGGATGCTAGCTAGCCTCAGTGCTCGTTCTCCTCTTACGCGCTGTGCACCGTCTCTTCTCCATCTGGCTCTCCTCCTCAAGTCTCAGCGTCCTCGAGTCTCAGCCCGCGTCTCTGCGAACAGTTCTCATTTCGCGAAATCCAACGCACCGGATCTTGTTATCCCGCGGACGGCTCGCTCACGTAATCTGCATTTTTATTCGATTCGCTTGCGCGAGGAACGAATCGGATCGATTTTTCAGCCGTCGCTCCGCGATACATGGGTCAATCGAATAAGTTCAATAGGAGAGGATCCCGCGTGAGATAAAAGCACTCAATGCCTGGACAATATTAGTAACACTAATGCCTGACTCATTCTTAATGTTTTGTTTTTAAATACGAATATGGGATTTAAACTTTTTGCATAGAATATCTGTACATGTATTCTCTCAATATTAGAAGTTTACATGTTTGTTTTTAAAGACTAAAATAAGAAGAGTGTCCAGAATTAGAGGTATCAGTGTGGTGTTATTAGTGTGGCATTGGTACCTTTACCTTACAGCTTGCGAGACTCTTCGGCGAATAGAAGGAACGAAATATCATACGAACGGTGACTTGTTTGAGGCGAGCATTCCTGCGAAAAGCACGAGCGACATCACATACACGTCGTTTAGTTTTAGCGGACTAGAGGAATCGAAAGAGACTCTGAATGTAACATAAAGGGATGCGGTAGTTTTCCGCCTTATATATCGTTCCGGGCGACACGCCAGGAAGACGTACAACGTTCGACGGTCGCTGCGACGATAAAAGTTCTTTCGGCCGACAAAGGGCTGAAACAGACCTTTTTCACCGGTGCTTTCACGTTCCGCGGTAGCGTTCTGTCAACTGCGGCGGTACCGAGCGAGAAAGTCTCCTCGAGATGTTGAAGTTTCGAGCATCCGGCCAACGGAAGTGCGGCGGCACGGTGAGAATCTTAAGCGTCTGTGACTGAAATCTCAGCGAGGAGATGTCGAAGAAAAGTTAATTCTTCACCGCGGAAAAAAATTTGGGAGATCGCGGTGACGTTCGTCACGTTCTCTTATTAAAGTATATACGGGGAGATTTTGCGTGGGCTCTTCAACTATGTGCTAACTCTTCTTTTAGGAATTTTTGCATGCAAAGCCAAAGTTTGGAATATTCACTTTCGGAATAGTTTGAGAGTGTTTTCTGAGTTTAAAGCTATCTGAATATCTTGTCCCAGATATTTCATGGCGCTACACAAAGTCTCGCGGCACTATGCGTTGACCATGTATTTCATCGCGTCCGAGTTCGCGGTAATTTGCCGTCATAACTTCGCCTGTGCAGTCGCTTTCGGACAGCGTCGCGCGTCGACGTCTGGGAAGTTGCCTGCCTCCAGGTGCATCGAGAGACCACAGCGGTTCTCAGCCGTTTTTTCGTGCACGAAACTCGCTCGTCATCGGCTATATCACATCGTATCGATTTGAAACGTCAAAGCGATCACAGACTACAACTTTTAGACGCAAAAGCTCTAAATTTCTTGTTGGAATTTCACGAAAAACTTATTGTTATTATTTTATTGTAAAGTCTCAATAATTGACTAATTATTTTTTTAGGACACAAACTAGCAACAATATTCGGAAATTTATATAAAGAAGACTATTATATAATATATTATAAAATATGTTTGAATTTTATATGTGATTAAGTGATATATAATTATATTAGAAAAAAATTCATAATTTAAGAAAAAATAAAAGTTTTTTATAAAATAGTATTGTCGTTATAGTTTTTCGAGTCATTTGGTATATATATATTTTTTTAAGAAGATAAAACAGAAAGGAAATTTAACGAAGAAATTTAATTTCTTCTTTAAAATGAACTAAAATATTTAATTATATAAACGTAAAATAATAATTATAAATCAATTTTTTAACGCAAATACACACACACACACACACACACACACATATATATATATATATAATTCAAACATATTTATTTAGTAGTTTTCTTGAAATAAATTTCTGGATATTGTTGCGTTTTGTGGCTAGAAAAAATATCTTTCTCCCTACTAATTGTTAATAAGTTCTTGTCGGGATTGGAATTCCTCGATGACGGGTGTCGTCGCTGTTGCAGGTAAATCCGGGGAGCAAGGCGGCCGAGCAGGGAGTGAGAGAGGGCGATCTGATCAGTAATATCAACGGGAGAAGCACTCGGGAATTGACCAACAGCGAGGCCCACGCTTTGCTACGTAACTCCGGGGAACAGCTGAAGCTCGGTCTCAATCAGTAAGTGATCGGCGTTAATGTCCCTTCGCTCCGGCAAAGTAACGAAGCGTAACTAAGCGCTCGATTCATTTTACCGGATGCACTTTATCTTGGACCTGTGCTTTCTGTCACAGAGAAAACATCGGCTCGCCGAAGAGGAGGATCTACAAGAGCAGCCTGCAGGAGAACACCACCGAGATTCACAACAGTGAGTACTCGCGATCGATCGCTTATCCGCGTTACCAGTCCGACTGCGGGATCCGTCATTCTTGTTGTTTGTGTGTCGCAGAGATCACAACGAGGACCACAACGACCACGCGCACACGGACGGAAACGGAGAAGAACGTTGCCAGTAAGTTTGCCGTTTCCTCAGCAATTCTTCACTTTTGCATCGCTGCAGAAGTCCCAAATAGCACCAGATATCCCAGAATCCTTCTGGACTTATTCTAAACGCCTGGAAAATATTCCGGGATGTTCTGAGCACGTCCAGGATGTCCTGAGGAGTACATCTTGTACTATCTGGGAGTGATTTGCGGCGAGATTGAATCTTCAGTTTTTTTATTAATCCTAATTAAGATTGAAAAGTGCGCTCACACCGAGTATACAAGCGGTGTGAAATGATCGACAAGAGATGGTCGCTCAATACAAATCAACATCGATAATTAATAATTAGCGGCATAAACTTTCGGCCGCGTAATGCATCGAATGGTCCATGATTAATTAAGTGCTGCGTTGAATTTACGAGCACTCTCCAATTAATCGCTCGCCTGTTTGGGCGGTGGACTCGCCGCGGTCGATATCGATTCCCGATTAATCTTGCGTGGTATCAAATGCCGGGCTTATTGAGCCCGCCGTTATTTTCCGATTAATTTTTAATGCGTCTAACTCGGCGTACTTTAACGGTTGTACAATCGGAAATACGGTGCTCGCACTCGAGCGTCGAAATTATTTCGCCCGGGAGCAAACACAATTGTAATTTACAAATGGGCGCAATCGAATCGCCCGATGGACGGTCGGATGGATGGATGGATGGATCGATTTGTTGCGATTGCACACGCGGTGTTCTTCCAACGGGTATCGTGTTATGAAACGCAGCTTGAGGTAACAATTCGCGTACTTAATCCTGGACATTCTAATTGCTTTGGTCTTCAAATATGAATATTTACGCTTTGAACATAGAATATCACGGCTGAAACTACTCCGGCGTTGCTCGGGTTATCACAAAGTGTCGAGGGGATGAAATCAGAGACAGGGAGTGCGGTGTTCATGTTTCATGTATCCTAGATTTTCTGCAGGATTGTAGAGAGTAACTATGCAAAATTTGATTCAAATCGGTTAAAAGATTTAGAAGTATATGGGAAACAGACATTCTAGTTTATTTTCTATTAGATATGTATATATATGGTGTCCGACAATTCGTTATGCAGCCGTGGGGTACACAGATAGAGTTAATCATACTTTATGTTAGAAGTTTGAGCATTTGTATTTAAAGACCAAAACAATAAGAATGGATTAAAGTAAAAGTACTCTGGGCATTCTTATTGTTTTGGTCCTCACAAATGTGAATATTGAAACTTTCAGTGTAGAATACATACATGTGTCGTAAATACATACATACACACATACATATACATATATATACCTATATCGGGAGTACAAATTAGTTTGGTCCGTTTTTAAAAGATTGCTCTGGCTGTTATGAATGTTTCATAGTGACAGCTGATTTCGGTGGTTTCAGAGAGGTTAGACATCAGTCAATAATATTCAGTTTATATCTCTTTGAGTTTCATACAAAACCCCTGTTTTTTACTGTGTTGAATATGTCAAATTTTGTGTTAACTAAGCAGCATTTGCGGGAGGTTTTAGTTTTCTGCTTTAATTGGAAGAAAAGTGCAGCTGAAGCGCATCGAATGCTTGTAGAAGTTTATGGTGACAATGCTCCAATTGATAAATCATGTAGGGAATGGTTTCGACGTTTCAAGAATGATGATTTCAGCGTTGAAGACAAGTCTCACTCTGGACAGTCAAAAAAATTCGAAGACAAAGAATTGGAGGCTATAACCTGGCGATTCCATTACGGGCCATCGGTATAAGCTACAATTGATTCGTTTGAGCCGTGCATTACGAGAAAAACGGCCGGAATACGAGCGAAGACATGACAAAGTTATTCTTCTGCATGATAACGCTCGGCCTCATGTCGCAAAAGTCGTAAAAAATTATTTGGAAACGCTCAAGTGGGATATTTTACCGCACCCGCTGTATTCGCCGGACATTGCTCCTTCTGATTACTGGTTGTTCCGACGGATGCAGCACGATTTGGCAGGTCACCGGTTCACTTCTTTCGCATAAATCGAAAATTGGCTCCTAACTTGGATCGCCTCAAAAGACGAGACATTTTTTCGAGATGGAATTCGAAAATTGCCTGAGAGGTGGGAAAAAGTAGTAGCCAGCGGTGGACGATACTTTGATTAAT
>NW_022639465.1:2358043-2381675 GCF_010583005.1 Odontomachus brunneus | reverse complement strand
TATATATATATATATATATATATATATATATATTTTTTTTTTTTATGTTGGAAGTTTAAATATTTGTCTTTAAAAATCGAGAAAATAAGAATGCTTAGCGCTAGGTACCAATGTTATTAGTGTCCAAGCATTGATACTTTTATCCCACACGTTCGATTCGCCTATTTTCGTTCCGTGGCGTTGCATTATTGCAGGACTCAGAAATTGCCGCACGCATGACTGCCGGCTCGGTTGCGCACAATAATCCTGCCAGTTAACTGGCCGTACAATGCGCGTAGTTTAATTATCTCTGATGATCTCAATGCGACGGACAATGGCGATCCGTTCCTTTATGATACGCGGCCGCGGAGAAACCGGCGCGTCCAGAAGTTTGATGTTTCGCTGTTGCAAATTAATCGGATTTCCGATTCGCCAGATATCGTCGTCAATCGACGCGATTAGCGATTCATCGAAGACGAACGAAAACTCCTCGTCGAGTGCTCGACCGAGGCTAGTGGAAGAGTGATTCTTTCCGAGGGAATTAGCTTCTGGGAATCACTGAAGCGTTCATAAAACGCTCAAATCGTCTGCGTTCAGCAGAAGTAAACGCTTAGTGAGCGCTTAGTGATTACTATCTGTAAATGAAGTATACTTTTAGATTCTTGCACACGGAAGAATATCTTTTTATTTTCTCGAAGAAAAACGAAGATTACTCAGTTCACTTTCCTTCTTTTAGGCGATCACATTCGGTAATAACGTTGTAGTTTGCAGGAAAAAACTGATCGTTTGTTCACATCATTAGATCTGTTCGATGAACTTTGCACCAGTGCAATAAATTAGAGAGGGACTAGTATACTTTTCTTTAATTTGCAATAGTTTGCACTTTATAAATCTAACAGTTGATCATTTTGTCCTTTACAATCATGTCGCCATCGTCAACGCGAAATTCTCGGCTGACCGATCAGGAGCCTTGAGCGTTTACCAAGTGTTCACTTTTGCCGAACACAAAGATGGACGTTGTCTCTGATACAAGAGTCATTTCGTCGCGAGGGTGGCGCGAACGTGGCGAAAGAAGTTGTTGGAGAGAGCCAGTCTCCCGATTTCTCTCCTCCGTCTTTGACCGATCTCTCCCGATCGCCGAGCGTATCGGCCGCTCTCACCGACCCCCGAATCCATCCGGATAATAACGACGGCCCTAATGAGCGCGACGTATGACTCGCGCGGACTATAAATACACGGATTATCCGAGCGGGGCCGTTATTACCGGCTCTTTTCTCCAAATTGCCTGGGTCGTCGCGGTACAGCGCACATTCAGACAAGGCATACCCACGCTTCGCGTCGCCTCTCTCGCAGACGAGCGAGCGGGCGGGCGAGGGCGCGCGTGTGCGTGGCCTCACGCACACGCGACACACCTGTCCCAGCTCGCACGTACGCTCTCACGTACACGGGATACACCTGCCACCACAGAGAAACGCGCAATTCCACGCTAACTCGGGCGCACCCTCGGCTCTCCGGGAAGGCCCCTACGTCGCGAGGCGGGCGACCCTCTTCTTCTCTTCTTCTGCTTCTTCCTTTTCGAGGCGACCCACCTTTCCCGCTCAGTACCGGGGAACACCTTGTCGAGCGCGCCGCGCCGAGTAATCGAATTTCGAGGCGCGTCGCATCGTTCGTTCGTTCGTTCGGAAACGTCAAATCGCACGGTCGATCGTGGCAGAAACGTCGGGAGATTTCGGCTGCGAGATCGAGGCTGCGCGGGGGTCGGTCACGTAGTTGCCAAGTGGAAAAAGGAGGAATGCAACGTCGTCGTGTGAATTCGCGCGAGTTGCGATCGTGCGTGTTTCCTTCTTCTACGAGCCGAGCTTCCTTCCGGCGGAGCTCGATGGGATGAGACGCGCGCGCGAGCAATGGAAAAAGATCGTTGACGATTGTGTGACCGACTTCACGTCGCGCGATCGAGTTTACCATTAGGATGCGATGGTCTGTGAGACATGGAACGTAGACAGATATATGTATACACACACACACACACACACACACTTTTCGGACACAAAATTCTCCCGGCTATTTCGGCCGACACGATGCTCGACAATCGCGCAATTGTTTAAATCAATGTAAACATCCGACGTCAATGAGTGTTCAATCAGGAAATGCACATCACAACGAGGATACCCGGCGTGAATGACGTGAATGACGCGATCGTCAACAATACGTGCATTATCCAGCGCAACAATAGTTGCGAATCGCCGCTTAATGAATTCGCGCGCGGTTGCGTAATGGCGAAAGAAAGAGCGCGCCGGTGAATTTGTCGGGATAAATCGACAGCACGACGAGATTCAACGCAAACGACCATCAATGTGAGATTCGAGCGAGAGTATGGCCCGATCGACTGTATATAAACGATGAAAATAAACAAGAAGAAAAGATGAACCGTAAGCAAAGTGGAAAGTCGGGGAATTGACGATTCTTCTGCAACAAACGCCAAGATGAAGTTGTTCGATTGCACTCAGTGCTTAATGACGTTGCATCGGCGACGCAAGTCGCAGCGACGACGCAGCTACGAGACGACGGACCCGCTGGTGATGACGAAACGGCCGTCCAGCCGTCGCCAACGTCCTCGCCGCGGCGAGTCCGCCTCTTCGCGGAGAGCTGCTGGCTCTTCGCGCTCCAAGACCCGGCTTCTCAGCGTGGTGCGTCGATTCAGCGCGTCGTGGAGGCGAGGACGGGTGATCGCGAGGATGACGGTCGCGAGGAGCAAACTGGAGGCACGCCCGAGGCCGAAGAAGAAGTTGCTCGCGAAGACCGACAGACCGAGGCGCGTGGGAATATCCAGGACATTTAATAGAGCCTACTTAAGGAAGGAAATCGTGAGCGTGGAAACGCCGGGAGGCAACGACACCGGGCAGGAAGACGACGCTGGCGGAAGAAGGGCCGGGCAGCTTGAGCGTGAATACTACGAGCACCTGGAAGCACTCAAGTTCCTCATCGACCCGCCGCCGTGTTTCCGCAACACGGAGACCAGGCAGAACTTCGAGAACAAGTTGAACAGCCTGGACTTGAGGCGTATGAACACCGTGGCGATCCCGGAGGGACCCGTGGCGAATGGACGGCACCGGGACGCGAAGCGTCTCAACGGGTTCCGCTGGAGCCCGATCCGTGAAAATGGCGGCTTATGCGGCGATCGTGAGAGGTCGTGCGCGAAGACCCTGGACCGTATCGTGGAGGAACGTCTGAGGATCGAGCGGACCATGCTCGATCTGTTCGTCAAGGCGCCGATCTTGAAGAGCAACCACGGCGAACAGATGCCGTACGCGCGGGAGAATAAAACCGTTCGTTTCAAGGACGAGGTGGAGCGAACATCTGTCGGGCAACGGGCAGGATCGGAGGGCGGTGAACGTTACGATAAGGCGGAATCGAGTAATCGCACAAAGACAGAGATCACGAGGAAGAAGGACACTTGTCGGGACGGGCTGCTGGGCGAGAGTTCGGAAATGTTCGATGTCGAAACAAGGAACGGTATGTAGCGAGATTCGATTGGGCGAGCTGTTCATTTAACAGAAGATGGACAGAGAGAGAGAGAGAGAGAGAGAGAGAGAGAAAGGTAGATAAACCGAAATAATCCCGGGTTTGGGATTTTAATTAAAATATATATTTAAATTTGGGACTCAAGGATCGGTCTAAGTATGGAAGGTTGATTCTCCGCGTACGTTAGTCGAAGAGAAAATTTCGATATGTGCGTTTGACATATTGGACATTTTTATCCTCCTACAATTATATTAATATTAAAATTATATTAGTATTTAATAGCACTAAGACATTCGTGCTAGCTCCTTATGTGCCATTACAATTTCACGAAAGGTAGATAGATAGATAGATAGATAAATAGATAAATAGTAGGAGAAGAAAAGACAAGAGGAGGAGGAGGAGGAGGAGTTGAAGAAGTCGTCCCGATAAATATTCATAAAACCCTCGTAAAATTTTGTGAACAAGCGAGCGTTCCTTAAATAATGTAATCCGCCGTGGACGTAGATCGGAACTCGATAAGCAAATGCGTAATTCAATTATGAGTTTAATGAATGTGAGTTTGCGAGGCAACTGGGGCGCGGAACTTTGCGTGGCTCCACAGTGAACCTTCCTAAGCCGAGCGATCTCGGGCGCGCCAAGACGAACTGCTTGGCGACGCGAACGGGAAAGCGGAAGCAACCCGACTAGAAATTTATCCCGTGCACTGAGAACATTTTTAAAAGGAATAGTGATTATATATTTGAACGGGGATGCTGATGATAACGTATTTACTTATTCTGATACAAGATATTTTTCATACAATAAAATATACATTTTCTTGCACAGATTAGAAAACATATCTAAAAATATATTTATTCGCAGTGCGTACTAACGACTTATGTAAGAATTATTAATAATTACGGCCTTATCAGTTATGAGGACCCAATCATCTTGTATAAGCCAGATAACTGAAGCCAGATTGGGATCAACCTGATTCGGGCCTGATATGGGATAAATTCCTTGTCGGGGATGAATCTCGTTTGCGAGATTGTATAGAGAAAAAAATTTACTAAGTTTGGATAGAATTGTGAACATATTTGTTTAAATTAAGTAATGAATTTCTAAAATTAAAGAAAAAAAATTTATATTTAAAACTTCTTTATTTAATTTAAGAAAATAATATTATATTATAATAAAAGAAGTTTTAAATATAATAATGTTATACTTCAAACTTCTCAATTAATTTAAGAAAATAATTACTTAATTTACAGTATAACATTTTAAGTATAACATTATTATATTTAAAACTTCTTTTATTATAATATAATATTATTTTCTTAAATTAAATAAAGGAGTTTTAAATATAAATTTTTGTTCTTTAATTTTAAAAATTCATTACTTAATTTAAACAAATATGTTCACAATTCTATCCAAACTTAGTAAATTTTTTTCTCTATACAATCTCGCAAACGAGATTCATCAAATATGTTCACAGTTGTATCTAAACGAACGTTTTTTTGAAATTTAGTAAATTTTCTTCTCAGTGTACGCTAAGCGACGCATCGTGCATCGCTGGAGAAATAACCGGATGGCCACACGACGCTCGTCCGCGAAGTCCCGTCGCGGAACTTCGCGGACTTGCACAGCCCGGTGAACTCGAGCGAAGTATCTCTCGCGTCGATACAACTCACGTCGACTCGCGCGGCACGTTGCTTCTGTCGAAGCTCGATCGCGTCTATATGAGCGGTTCTTGCCGCTGCGAACGAGGCGGCGCAATTAGTAATGCGTCATTACGCTCGCTTTTCGAGGGGCATCCGATTCTTTAAATAGAGGATGCACGAAGGCTATATAAGAGCCACGTCGACGCTGTCAGCGAGCGCAACGAAGCTTTCGAGCTCGATAACACACACACACACACACACACACATCGATCTCGCAGTTCTCGCAATCTCAGTCGACCGAAGCGAACTGTCGTCGTTTTTTTTCTCTTTTTTCTTTTTATCGTTGTTAAACGCTAAAGTATTACTCAACTTCTCTACATCACACGGGTTACGTAAGGTCGTGATGTCGCGCCGAGAGTTTCCCGTGAGCGACGGTGTCGGACAATGCATCTCCTCGACGAAATTAACGAGGCTGCATCGACGAGACTATAATTATTATACTGCAGTTCTTCGCGACAGGCTTTTGCGCTTGACATTTATGCGCCGATATTACGGCCAATGAAACGGCACTCGATTTACGTCGCGAAGTGCCGTAGCCTCGAACGAACAATGCGCCACAGGAAATAGCAGTCCCCGTTTGTCGAGCGGGCTTGTTTGAACGGAAATTGTTCCTTTATCGCTGCGCGAGCAAACCGCGCGCCAGATATCCAAAGCAGCCATCCGTGCACGCGGAAAATGTCGTGAATAATAAACGTAATCGTGTTCTGACCGCGCGAAACGTTCGATTCGCAGTGAGTCGAAAGCAAATCATCGAAAGTTGACTTTAGCGCGATTCTCACTCGCCATCTTCCCGAGTCTCCTTGAAATTATATATCGGTCGAACGCTGAGGTCTACACAAACACGCGCGGAGCTTAAATAAATATCTACCCTTAGTGTTGGACATTACTTGAAAATTTTCTTTGACCGAAATAATTGGCAAATCAAGACAAATTAATCGTCTTGTATGTACACGCAAAAAAATTATTTAGTATCAGCTAAACAGCTGATTCAAACTTAGTCAAAAGGCTAATCGTTTAGCTGTCACTGCTAAGAATTGGCTATGACAGCTAAGATGCATTCGCTATGAAATACAAATATATTAGGTGACATTAAAAATGCACATTATTTGAAGTAGCTAAGAAAATGGCAGTTATTCCTAAATTTCTTATCGTATGCATATATTAAAGAAGTTTGCCTTACAGCTACAATCATTTGTTACAGTCATTTATTTCTAGCAGCTAATATTTCTCGCTGTAGCGCCTAAGTTTAACAGCGAATAAATTTAGCTTCGACATTAGCTGTCCCTAATTCAGAGTGACACATCTTATCTGCCACAGCTATTTTTTTAGCTCTGGAAGCTAGTTCTTTTTTTGCGTGTAATCACGATTGATAAAATTAATTATTAATCGATATATAATCAATCAAAATCAAAATTTGATTAACAATTGATTTCATCAGTTGATCAAGTTATTCGTGATTTTATAGATGACGATTGATGGAACGTGCGATCCATGCATATCAAGTTCCCAAAATTTCGAGTAAAGAAATCACAAATTTACCCAATAACGTCGTGGAATTTTTATCAGAACCTGACATATAATAAATAATCTGAACTATTTTAATAAAAATGTTATAAGTTTTCATTTAAAGCATAATTTAGCATATTAGGAATATCGTAAAATCTTACGCTGTAAAAAAAGAAGAAAGACAAAAGACACGCGTAAAAAAAGAAGAAAAACAAATGGAGGAATGAATGAGCCGAGGTGAAAAATTCCATGCTTCAGTGGCGCGTTATTAAAAGTGCGGGCTGCAAGGGCGCGGGTCTTAGGTCGCAGTTGTCTGGTCGCATGGCGTGTCGATCGATTATGCAACGGACAGAGTCGCCGGGCAATAAAATATGTCACGCTGACCGATTGCGCAACCGGCGAGCGGGGATCGAAGGAAATCCTTCGCGACGGGTTTGGCCGCGCTCGCTCCCTCGCTCCGCGGACGCAGGACGCAGGGCGCAGCCTGCGAAGGACGAAGATAGAAGACGCGGACCGCGGAAACGTGGGCTTGGCACCTTCGGGGCATGACGGGGCGCACCCATCGCATCGCACGTATTAACGCGCCCGTGGCGAATAACGCGAGCCCATCTCGCCCATCGGCTGAAAGTAGCTCGCAACGTTTCCTCTAAATCACCGGCGGAGCCCCGCCGTGCGACTCCTTCTCCACGGAGAGGAGAAGTTTCACAGCGGCGCGAAATTTCCGATTCCATGGTGTGCGAGGATACTCAAGGCGATGCTGGATACCGATATAATGCGGTTACGTAATTTTCTCTTTTCTTCTATTTGGACGCATCTGAGTGAAAATGCCTTTACGTTGAAAGTACAAACGTCAACGAATGGCTGAACAGTCGCATGAAATCAAGAAAAAATTGTTCATTATAGGTCGGTAAATGAAAAATTTTTGTTGATTTCATGCGACTGTTTAGCGTTCGTTTGTACATTCACTTTGTAAAAGCATTTTCAATTTGAAGAAAAGCATCCAATTAGAAGAAAAGAGTAAAGTACGAAACTACTTTAGGTCGATCTGCAGCGTCGCCTTAAGAGGAGGCTTTAATTTATTAATTAATCGCGTTACGCGCGACTAAGAGAATCTTCCGTCCGTTTGAAATATCGTGGGATTACGCCTCCTTGAGAGCAGCTAACTAACCCGGCTTTCAATTTCTACCTCGCGTTTCTGTACGAGAAGCGGCCTAAACCCTGCCGCGTAATCCCCTTCGATCCAATTACGCAATTAACGTGATATATTTTATCGTCGTCGCGTTTCTCGTTGCGCAACCGCAAGGTTACAACTCCCTGCTGCGTGATGTGATCTCATTTCTCCCTCTCTTTTTTTTTTCTTCAATTTTTTCCACGACCTCCCCGTGGAGCACCCCGTTTCTGGGAGACGCTCGTCCCGCTCGACGATCGACGCGATCGGGCGTCGACGAATTAAGCGACTCGTCTTCACGGGCGAGAGGGCGTTCGCTCGAGAAAGAACGAAAGAGCGATATAAAATAAAAAGTTCGTCACTTCCGGATCCCATGCGGCGTGGACGCGTGTGTCCGTGCGACTGCCGTGACGCAATGAAAAGTGTTGGAAAATAGATGGGTGCGCTCGCGCGACAGTCACTTCGCCGGCATTGTGTACTCGGAAGGAAGTCCAGCTCGGAAGCGGCGCTATTCATGAATTCCGAGGGGATTCTAGAGGGGACGTGCGTGTACGTGCGCGCACTTCTCTCCGTGTGTGGGTTCGCTAATGCGCCCTCCACTCGCGTGTCTCCTCTGTGCGTGCGTGCGTGCGTGTGTGTGTGTGTGTGTGTGTGTTTGTGCGCGCGCACGTGCGTTCCCGCGTATGCGCGCGCGTTCGCGAATATATCCGGGCGCTCTCTCATGGCGTTCGAAAAATAGTACATGTTCCACTTCGCAGGATTTTTTCCGAAGTTGCTGCCGCCCCGGGCCGAGAGCGGCCGGGGGAATGACGCTGCTCCGAACGCGACGTCCAAACGTCGAATTTTCGGCGCGATATCGCAAATTGGCGAGAGTGACGGCGGAATTGAATGTTCGCTCCGCCACACGTAATCGTGCGCGTGTGTGCGCGATACGAGCTCACCTGGATCGACGTGGAGTCGCGCACACGTGCGGGGGGAGGAGAGGAGAGTAGGTGGACGAAAACACGTGACTGCCCGCACTAAGGCGAGTGGGGAAGCGAGCGTGTTTCGTGGGTGGCGGGTCCCCGTTCGTGTGCTCAGTGCATAATCGCGATTCACGAACCCTGCAGCAGGTCGTGCCACTGATTCGCGCGGGTGGTTGACGTTTAACATGGGCGTCGTCGGGATTCTCGCCTAAATTTAACGCGCTCTCGCTGCGCGCGCGATGTCGCGAGGCCCTGTCGCGGCGCTTCTCTCTCGTTTGCTGCGCGCGTTCTCGACGATGTCACTATAAGTTGCGCGATTTCGCGCCGATTCGCACGGGTCTCGCTTGTCGATGCGCCGCGTGAGACGAACGCGGAGAGGAAAGGACCCCCGGGAGGATCACGCCCGCGTCACGCACCGTCTGAGGTCTTGGAACAGCAGTTCGCGATTGTCGCATGAATTAGCGTATAGTGTCTCGATTAATTGCAAGTAAAGAGCGAGTCGCTCTCCCGAGATACGCTCCACTCACCGCAACGTCCAACCGTTTCTTTCAGATGACACAAAAGTCGACCACAGTTACGCCAATCCGAACGGTGCTCTGAAGAACTGTCCCGGCGAACAACCAAGCGACGTTAAGAAAGGTAAGAGTTCTCGATATCGACAAAAGACGGATATATACTTGGAATGCTGGGCTGGACCACGCTTATTTGCATGATCGCTGGAACACTGTATATATATATATATATATATATATATATATATATATATATATATATATATATATACTGTTCCATTTCTCTCTCTCTCTCTCTCTTTCTCTCTTACTCTTTTTTTTCTCTTTATCAAGAGTTATCCTACGATTGCGATTGTCTGAGGCGATTTCTTTAAAAGCCTCTCGAATCGCGTCGCGCAGAGAAGAAAGCCGGACGCGGACTAGGTAAAACGGGAAGTGTATCATAACGAGAATAGAGCCGTAATCAAAGTGCCGACGGCGAAGAAGGCAGTTGTCGCGTTGGTTGCGCTCGAGGATTCAAACGCTTGAATGCTCGTAGGATATTCAAGTGAGCACAATCATCTTGAAAAAAAGGAAATATATTCCATTCCGGTCTTCGGATAAATTCCCAGAGAGCGTCCTTAAGCCTCACATCTTCCCGAACGTTGTTTCATTCTAATAATCTTGTTTGCCTCATAGTCAAAGCCGACAGCGATTCGTGTCCCGTAGAAATTCGCGGGAGGGATAGCAGCTGCAATTTCCTACGAAACGCGACCTCGCGCTGCAGCGGGAAACTTTGAAATCCCGTCGTTCCTCTTCCGTCCGGAACGCAACGAGGATCGTAGCGAGGTGTCGTCCTTAAACGCGAGAATGCGCCGAATGCGCTGAAAAAAATCGCCCGCGAGTGGGCGAGCGCGCGTAGCAAATCTTAGGGCTAGAGACGCGCGCGAAACCGCGCGAACCGTCTGCGGAAAGTGGAGACCGGGAAAGTTATACAGTTTCGCGAGGGGATCTTCCGCGTGCGAGTGAGGAGAAGGAGGAGCAGGTGGAGAGTCTCGCGAGCGCGCGTCTCTCTCTCTCGTCCCGAGGATCTCTCCACGAATTCGCGACATCGCAGGACGTCGCGACACGCCGTCAGGCTACGTGACCGACGCCGCGGAGGACGCCGCGATGCCGCAGGGGAACGCGCGCAACCGCAGCCGCGGCCGCAGGAACCGGAATCGCCGGCGGGCGCAGCGGCCGGTCGTCGTCGCGGAATCTCCGCGGAATGACGAAAGACGGGAGATGCGGCCGGAGGAGACTCCGGAGGCGATGAACGAGGCGAGCAGCGAGCGCGTCAACGACGAGGAAGACTCGAGGACGACCGAAGACGACTCCGCGACGCCGGAGAGTGGCGATCTTGTCGTCGCGAGCGAGGATCGCGGCGCAGGATCGTGCCGATCCCGGCCGGACGAGCGACGCAGGATCGAGAAGATCGAGCTGCGATCGTCCTGCCCGCGAATAGTCGAGATCACGACGATCAGCAGTTTGCCCCTCGAGGCAACGATCGGCCACATCGCCGGGGTGGGTATCCTGGAGACGGGAATCGGCGACAAGGCGACGAAAGACTCGACGACGGTGACGATATCCGAGCCCGTGGAGGCGATACGGCCGCTCGGTGAGCGCGTCAGGACCAAATGCACGAGGTTGCTGCACGAGGGCGACGGCGGCGAGGACGTCGAGTGGACGGCGAGGAATCGATTGGAGATTCGGGAGGTGAGCGACAGCGACGCCGAGGCCGACTGCGGTCGACCGACGATCGTCGTCGAGATCGAGTCCGACGCGGAGAGGGAGCCGAGCGGTGCGCGAGATCTCGCCGCCGAGCATCACGGGGGATCGAAACCGAGGAATCGGCTCGGTCAGCAGCAATTCGCGTCGCGGAAGAAGCTGGCCAAGTCGGAAGCGGAATATGCGACGTTGATGTGGGACACGGTGATGCCGAGGGAGGTCGAGAGGAAGCTGCGGAATTTCATCGAGGATCTGCAGCTGCCGAGCTTTTCCGAGGAGGTTACCGAGGAGGACGGCAGATTCTCGGAGAAGCTGTCCCGGGAGATCGCGCCGACCAAGTCGGCGGAGGCCAAGTCCCCGGAGAAAACGGTTGCCGCGTCGCGCCGGAAGACGAGGAAGCGCGCCAACTCGGAGTCCCATTTCGCCAACAACTTTCTGGATATCATACAGGAGGAGGGCGAGCGGCTGTCGGAGGACGAGGCGCAGCACATCAGGGACTTCATCAACAGCGAGATCAGTAAGTATCGGCGGCAGGAGGATAGGCACTCCACCGAGAAGACGGTCGATCCCGCTGAGGTCGAGACGACCGAGGGGCGCGTGTGCGACATCACGATCAACATCGACGCGTCGGAATGCGACGCCGCGAGGAGTGATCGCTGCGAGGGAGACGATTCCGCGACGAGCGAACCGATGGGCGAACCGCGAAGTAACGCAAAGTCGCACGATGAATCTGACGAGCCCAAGGAGCTCACGACGAACGAGAAGCGAAACGACTCGAGCATCGCTGATCCCATCGACGGGAGAATTGACGTTTCGGAAATCGGCGCGGTGAGCGACGTTGACGAGGAAGAATTAGCGAGCGGCGAGCAGGAAGACGTCAATAATAACTCGAGCGTAAAAAATATCTCGACAGGAAACGACGTGAATGACGTGAAGCGAGTAGAGGACGATAGATCGCTTATCAAAGTCGAAACGGTGAGAGGATCGGAGGAATGCGATTTTCCTCGTCTGGATCCGATCGAAACGCGCGCGGTCGATAATCACGGCGCGCCACGAAGCGCCGACGAGGTTGCTCGTGCGTTGCGGAACGGAGCAACCTCCTCGTCGGAGGAGAGACGGCCGTCGCCGCCGCCACCTCCTCCCAAGAGATCGTCTAGCTTGGGCCAGGAACCTCCGAGACCACCGACGCCATTCGAAATAGACTGCATCTTGAACGGCGCAGACGTTCAGCAGCCACTGGCGAGTTGCGAGATCGAAGTGGCGAAGGAGCGAGCAGCACCACGACGATCGGAGCTTTCCGGAGGAGGCGGAAGCTTCTCGAGGTCCGGCCAGCGGCCTCGGACTCGCGCAGATGAGATTCGCGGTTTCCCGCGTGGCTCCTCGAGTATCGTTTGCGTCGATGAGATGCCTCGAGGCCACGCGAGGCAGGTGAAATTAGTGGACACCACCTCAACGACGAGGAATGCCGCGGAAGCTTCGGGCGCGGGCGGTCCGCCGATCGCGTCATCGGGTATTCGCGACGCCGGGACGCTCGGCGTCGCGCTGCCAAGCACGGCCAGCACGGAAATAACGCTTTGCGAGAAAGGGAAGCGGCTCGTGACGTCCGCTGCATCGACGGCGCAGCGTTTGGTTGAGCGAGACGCCGACAGGTCGGACAGCCGACAGGTGGACGAGAACGAGCCGTGCGAGTGTCCTTCGGCCGAGGAGAACTTCGAAAAAGGGTCTCCGAAGGCGAACCGAGACGCGAGCGCGATGGCCGGACAAACGACGAAGGGCGACGATAAGTCGCACGCGCATCCGAGTTGTTCAGTGGAGAATAACTCATCGGTGTTTCATCGGGCTCCATCGGGCGCAAGAGAGCACGAGCGGAAGCTCGGGGAAGAGGAGGAGAACGATGGCCAGAAGTCGATGTCGAGATACCGTCACGAGCGGACAGTGAAGAGCGAGACGTCGGAGACGAGGATAATTGAGCGACGCGAAGAGAGCTCGAATGTTAACCAGCGCAATGGTCCTCGCGATTCCAAGTATTCGACGTGGGAGTCGAGGCGCGAGGAGAAGTACGAGGAGAGGCGCGAAGAAACGCACAGCTCCTCCCGGCGAAGCGACGCGAGGAATTCGTCCGACGACGACGACGAGGCGAGTTTCCGACGGGCGGCGGACGTCGCGGCGGCGAATCCCTCGCCGGAGAGCAGCGAGCCGGCGGACCTTCAGGGGCACGACTCGTCGACGAGCAGCACCGACGCATCCCAGAGCACCGTGAAGCACTGTCCGCTGGAGGAGACGTCGCTGACCGACGTCAACGCGATCATCCGAGAGACGAAGAGCGACGATTCTCAGGAGGAGCCGGACGAGTCCCTGAAACGGAAGCTGACCCTGCTGAAGAACGGAGGAGGACTCGCCGCTGGCGACGTGTCGGGGGAGAGCTCCGAGTCGCCGCAGCCGGTTCCTTACTCGCCCGTGGAGGACCTTCGCTACACGCCGTTCAAGACCGACGACGAGGACATGTCCGCGAGAACGCGAGTCTTTGAAGACTCATCGCCGTTAAGTCTCACGAGCGCGCAACCGTCCTCCTTGAGGGAGCTCTGCGTGAAGAAGATCCTGTCGCTGCCGTTCGGGCCGCGAGTGATCGGTGAGATCGCCACGACGCCGGGACTCGACATCTTCGAGAGCCTGCGGACGCTGCAGAGGTTTGTGAGTAGCGTGCCGAGCGCTCGTCGCGATAACGCCCGATTAAACCCGCATGGAGTGATTGATCGACGGCCGCGCGGCGCGGCCGGACTAACGAAAGCGACGCGTGGGAGCGAGCCGCCACCTAACGACCTTGAAAACGCTGTTTCAGAGTGCGCTAAATTGTTGCCAGAGAACGTTAATATTGAGACTCGTTTATCAGAGTCCGAGACAGAGATGGGGCACCGTTGGCGAGGCCTCTCCACGTCGGAGGACCCGAGACTGTTGGTCTGCCTGTCGCCGTCCCAACAGGCCACGTCTGGGCGCGCGAGCGCCGACGCCTTGCTGGATCTCCATCGGAAATTCTTGAATCGGTACAGCTACCGCGAGGAACAGCCGCAGTGTGTCCCTCTGCCGCAGTACCGGGTGCAGGTGCGCCCGATGGCGTCCTCCTCCCTCGACCAAGGGGACGACGACGCCAAGGAGTCACCCGAGCCACCCGCGCGCGCCCTTCAACGTGACACTGTCGGCAGGTCGAGCAACAGGCTGCTGGAGATCATCAAGGAGCACGCCGACGTGAATGTTTCTCGGAACGGTCCGCTCGCGGATCGCCGCTCGAAGATAATGAACGGCGAGTCCTCGAATCGGTGCACTTTCGGGGGTCAAGAGCAGCGTCTCAAGGCCGCTCGTTTGAGCGACTGCTTGAATCAGGCTAGATATGATTGCCGGAGCGCCGCCGCGGACGAGCTATTCTTGGCGGCGGCGGGGGACGAGGCTGGACGCGACGATAAGCCGAGTCACGTGGCTCAAGGAGATCAGTCTAGGATTGCGACACGGTGCGTCGGCGGCCATCGGCCATCGTCGAACGATGCCGCGATAGCTCGCGATTCGAAACCGCGTCGACCAGACGCGTCCGGCTCGTTCGCGAGGAGCTCGATCGCGCCGAGCAGCAGCGCCGTTGTCGATCGATCGTCGGGCGGTGCGATGGACGCCGGCAAGAGGACACCACCCTGGAGAACGGTCGACCCTGGCAAGCACGTGAACCCGGCGTTGATCGACGATAAGTTGGAAGTGCCACCCTTGCCGAAGCGCACGATTACGGTGGACAGGTCGTGCATCGACACCACGAGCATCTTCGATCAGAATCCGCCGAGAAGCCACTTGGAGCCACGGCGGGGCCACGAGACGGCGGCGGAGAAGCTCAAGCACGTAGCAGCCGCGGAGATCATGGACAAGCTGAAGAAGCTGCAGACGGAGACGTCGCGACGGCTCGATGGCGACAAGAGGGGCTCTCTGCCGCAGGAGTACTTCGCGCAGCAACTCAAGTATATCGAGATGTTGGAGGAGCAACTAAAGAACGTGATATTGGCCGAGGAAGAGGAGAGAAAGGCTTTCGAGGAGCTGCAAACGCACGTTCGTCGGACGCGACGATGCGACGACGCGAAGAAATCGCCCCTCATCGATATTCCTGAGGAAATGCCGGGGAAAACCGGCCAGAAGACTTCCGCGCGTGAACGCAAAATCCCGATCGAGCTGCGCGACGATACGACGACGGGCGAAGAGTGTGCGCGGAGCAAACCAGAGGAGTGCCGAGGACTTCCCGAGGAAAATCACCTCACCTCCGAGAAGAAGAGCGAGCCGCCGGAGGTCCAGGCGGAAAGCTGGCGAGAGAAGTCACGGAGAGTGGAGAAAGATCGCACGGAGACCATCGACAAGGCGGGTAGTCGACAGTTCCGCAGGAAGGTGCACCACGAGAACGGTGTACACGAGGAAGAGTCCTCGGAGAGTATCGAGCACGAAGAGCACCACGTGATCAGCGGGAAGGGAGCGGCAAGAGCACCGAAGAACGTGGCGCCCAAGTCTCGCGAGAACAACGCTGACAAGCGTCGCGCGGAAACTCCGGCAACGGAGACACCGAGGAACACTGCCACCGAGGTTGCCGAGAACGCGACGCGGTCGAGCGTTCGCAAGAACGTCGCGGCGAAGAAACTTTCGACGTTGCCGACCAACGGGGAGGCGTTTCGCCAACGAATGTACGACGAGTATGTGCACAAAGTGCTGGAGCGGCAGGAGCGGAAGAATCACAAGGTCGTGAAAATCAGTTCTCACGAGGACATCCGCAAGGTAAACGGCGAATCGAGCGGCATGAGCGCCATGGCGAAGGAATTCATCGAGAAGGCGCGTAGCCGGCTCAGCAAGTTCGGAATCGATCTCGACGAGAACGGAACGGAACGCGAAGAGGAGGAGGAGGAGGAGGAGGAGGAGGAGGAGGAACGTCGGGGGAACCGCACGGTGATCAAGGCTAAGTGTCTGATCGATGGCAAGGAACTCGAGGACGCTCGGAAGCTGCCGAAACACCTGCGGGAGTTCCTGAAGATCTCGACGATGACCGACGACGACGGCACCGAGGGCGGTGAGTTACGGCGAATGGGCGATGGATTGCTGTGTTGCTCGTCGTGTTGCGAGATTGATGCCGATGGTTGATGGCTGTTCGAGATGGCTCCTTGCCCGAGGATGTCCCGACGAGGCGACCCCTGTAACAACCACTAATACGTAGCGCTCGCGCATCCTACGCGATGATGCCGTCCGTAGATGCCTAGTGTTTGTCGTCACTAACGATGTTGATGATATTATGCTAATTGTCCACCTATCCACCTGGCGCCGAGTACGCTAGAAGAGAGGCTGAAGCCGGACGAAGCGGATGGGGCGAACAAATCGTCAATTTTTCGTTCATGTTCATTCTGATTGTTCCTCTCACAATCGATGGATCAATCTTCGCGTTGAAACGAGATCAGTGTTGGCATTGACTGATTAAAATTTCCTTTGATTGAAATAGTCGGCAAATCGTCATATATGTAGTCTCGAGTAATTGGTAATTTATTCGATTGATGAAATTAAGGGGAGATCTTTCTTCAGATGGTCGAGAAATAGAAAGAAAAATTTTTACGAATTTTTTTCAAAAAGGGATCAAAATTTAAAACATTTATATTTCTTTTGGAATACTAACAAGTAAATCTACCCAAAAGTTACACTGCGATTTCTTTCTAATTTGGCACAAATATAGAAGTACAAAAAATATTGAAGTCGTATTTTTTCATTTTGGCCCACTTCGAGTTTCACGGGCAGTTTAAAACTTTTTAATGTTCTCACTCCTATCATCAACAACAATAATGTATAAGAAATAAAATTGAATATAAAAAAATTAAATAATTTTAACAAAATCGGTATAGCTGAGACACGAACCATTCTAAATTTCTTTAGCCAAGATTTCAATCGAGATATTTTTAATCTGTGCTAAATTAATTAAAAATTGTTCGAATCTCGAATTTGGCGATTTGTGCCAAATTAGAAAGAAATCGGAGGTTACCTTTTGGGTAAGTCGATGAAATCAAACGATGAAATTGTTTGCAATTTTACATATGATGTTTGATTAATTTGGATGATTGATTAGCCGATTATTTTAGTTAAAGGAAATTTTTATCGATTAATGGCCGATCACACTGGTCAATCACACGGGGCACACGTACACGAGGATCGTGAGCGGCAATTTCGCGTGAGCGATCTGACGTTGGTTCAACAAGGTCGTGAATGAAATAGTTGAGATTTTCCGAAAGATCAAGCGTGCTTAGACGCACGGCGTCGTCGTCGCTGGATCTTGCTTTAGCCGTCGGCGTAAACAAACTTTCTTAATGACAGCGATACGCGGCAACGAAACGAAATCTCATTACTGTCTTAAATACGTTTTCTCAGACAACTTCGCGATAGCGAAATTAGTTCCCGGCGATAAAGATGGAAACAGAGAGAGAGAGAGAGAGAGAGGGAGAGAGAGAGAAAGAGAAAGAGAGGGAAGGAGGAGAAGAGACAGAGGAGAAACAGAAAGAAAGAGAGAAAGAGAGAGAGAGACGGGTGAGTGAGCGCGTGCAGCAATGAAATCACTTTGACATAAGTCGGTATGCGTAATTGTTTCAGTCCTATAAATTCGACTAATATTTGATATCACGACGGGGCAAAATAGATCTCGCGCTGCAAATAATAAATTTCATCGTAAGAGCGACGCGCGAGCACGACGTTAATGAGTACGGCGTATTCGCGTGCATTTTTAATTAACGAGCGTTCGCCTCCCGAGCGTGGAGTTTTCGCGCCGCGAGGCGCGAAATGCAGTTTAACATTTTGCAACGCGCAAATATACCGCGATCGACACGCTCGTGCAATATTTTGACATTTATTCGTCCGCGGCGATCGATCGGTCGGTCGGTGCGGCGCACACAAGATGGAAAATTATTGTATTAATTATTGTATTAACATTTCAAGTCTCGTCCGCGCTCGCGTGAGCGTATAACGAACCGCGACATCTTGCGCGCGATAACGAATATCAGCACGGTGGCTCGGAGGCCATCGCGAATTGCGTCACGTTGTGTTCGCGTCCCTCTCCCTCTTCCCTCCCGCCCTCTCGTCGTGCCAATTAGTTACGGAATACTTCATCCAAGTGTCGCGTCGTCACAGAGCGATTCTTCGTCTCCTGTGCGCGCGCGCCCCCGTTTCTCCGCGATATTAAAATCCACGATTCACTCGCGCGACGTGACGGGCGCGATCTCGTTTGAACCTGTCAACGAATTCCACTTGATAAAGTTTCTCAAGCAAGTCTGGCCTGATAACGCACACGACCTATCCGTCAGGGTCAGGTGATACCGCGACTGTGGGAGGAAGAGCGATCGCGGCTCACTCCTCTTCTATGTCTAGCAATCGTCACGATAGAGCCGTCGTGCGCTGCAGCTCTCTCGTGATTCATTCGAGGATGTAAATCTAAATATAAGCCCCCTGGCGAGAAATAGGCCACCGCGCTCGTAGGACGCGTCCGCCATCTCGGCGGAACCACCGTCTTGTTTTCGGCTATTTTGAATCACCCGCGTTATGTGGCCTACTGGCCTGCTCGTCCGCACGCATCCTGAGATTACTTTCGTCGCGTCGCCGTCGTCCGAAAGAAACTTGCCCGCTGCGAATTGTCTGTCTACATACTCGAGCTGTCGTCGATGACAGATAGGCAGATAGATTTATATTTAGCGCCCTAGGGTAGGGTTTGTACACCTTCCAGTGTAAACAGAATGGTACACAAAAATGAAAGTACTCTGAGAGAAAGAACATGTAAGAAATGAGAAATATTTATTCGATGGGCATTAGTTATTTGCAACAATATATATATATATATTTTTTTACTTCGAGAAAAAGTTTCCTTTACGTGAAAAAAAATGTAAATTTTCCTGAAATCAATTTTGTGTGAAAACTACTGTTTATTCTAGGGTAAACTCGGATAAGATAGCTATATTTTTTTAACATGCAAAAAAAATACATTTCTTATTGTTATTTCTTAATAGTGTTTGGCACTACTTCACTGAAGCTTACACTACATAACATCAGAGTTAAAAGGGAAATACTTCAGTGAAATTATTTATTACAAAAATATCAAAACATGAGCATTGGCCATCTTACCTAAATTTTTAAGACAAGATAGCCATAAGGATTAGATGACCCATACATATTTTATGTTTAAAATTCTGTACCTATTATTTTATAAAATAATGAAAAAAACATAATTTGACATATTTATTTCAGTATAGGCTATTTAATATATATTATTTGTGAAAAATATAACATAAAATAGAAACCTCTATTACAAAACTTACATTCTAAATTTTTGATCAAAGCATATTGCACATAAGATTTAATTACTGTAATATTGAAAGTAATTTTTGAAATATAACGATTTTCGTTTTATAAATGTTAGAATGACAGTGGGCCATCTTACCCAAAATATGAGTGAAAGACGGTTATAATAGTACTTATAAATAAATAGTGAAAACGAAATTAAAAATACATGTTATATTACAATTTATATACCTGCTTTATGTATCTAACGTTGATTGCGATAACTTAATTGTAATTTATTCGACGTTACAGCAAGTTTTAGTGGACACATGAGAAATTTTACAGGTAGTGGAAAATAAGAATATAGTATAATATTCATAATCTTACTATTTCGAGAAATGTACTCACATACTACGATAAATACCGATTATCTTTGTGATTGATTATACAAACGCAATGTTTTGCAATTATTAGAGAAATTGTAACTTATAACCATCTTTCCGGTATGGCCATAATACCCGAGTTTACCCTATTTAAGCGCATAAATTCAGATTCCAGTAAACATGTTATTGGTATCCAGCAAATAAATGTCTTTTATTTTTCGAGTATTTTTTCTCTCATTGTAAAGACGAGTCGCTAACACGTGTTTACAAATTGAGAAGGAAAGAGAACATACATTATCGAAATAATTATCAATTTCGTATTAGAAAAGGGGAAAAACAGATTCAGAGAGAAAGCGAGAGAAAAAGAGAAAGAGCAACGATAGATGAATAATCGCAGTTCTTGTTATCCCGAGAATTATTACCTATTCTTTCGTTCCTAAGTGCCTCCTCTAAAAGCTTCGAGAAATCTGTATCATTGATGCTCGAACTAGTCAGTTCACGTGTAAATAGTTATCAGATTCTCCTGTCGCAAATTCAGCAGTGAAATTGATCGTCACGTCACTATCTCATCCGGCCGAAATTCGCCCCTTCATCGCACGCCGCTCTTTCAGTTTTTCTTCCTTCTTTTTCAACTATTTGCTTGTTTGCGAATGCTATTTAATATCAGAGCTGTGCAAATAGGTCGCGCGAGCTGCAGCGAGAGCGCGTGTCTCGTCGAACATTTCAACGATTAACGACAGCGCGAAAATTGAGATTTTTTGTGTTTTTTTTCTGTAAACACGATTATACGTAATAATTGAAGTTCCATGTAGGTCACGCCCGGTGTCACATCGTCGAGCTCACATTGTTATCTTGCCGCGACCGTGCGGCCGATATCGCGCTCTCGCCTATTATTATTATTAACTCGCTACGATTATTTGTATTTCGTAAGTCGCGTGAACCTTTCGGCGCGGTTACCGAAGCGCACGTTTATTTTCTATTCTAAGTTTAGCATGAAAGTTTAGCCGCAGCGCGCGTTCCGCCGGAGCTGTATGTGCGAATTTAGATATCCGCCTCAGCCGACTCTTCGCCAGCTCGCGTATCAATCGACAAATTGACCCTTCGTTGCAACTAAAAAAAAAAAAAAAAAGAACGAAGAAAAGAGAAGAAATGAGCACTCAGAAGTCGCAACAATTTCTCTATTCGTTTTTCATTCTAACATCTCTCTAACGGCTCTCTCGCTAATGTTACCATTACGCGTCGTTCAAAGTCAATTTATCGCACCGCCCTTTTTTTAGTTCTTTTTTTTTTTTTTTTGGTGAATGTGGGCATGCTTTTTTAATCAAAGGGAGTGGCCGCAATGTCGCTGCAAAGGGACGAGACAGTGAGAGCGATCTGCTGCACGAGATTGACAAAGCTTTGAGATTCGGCCGGGGATTTCTACTTGAACAAGGTGCGTTCGCCGTTCCGCTTGATCATTGATAGCATGCATTACGATAGTACTGTAAGATTATCTCCTGATGTTCTGCGATCGAAAATCACGTGACATATAATCAGCTTGACACCGGAAACACGAAAGAGAGCGATACCAAAGAAATTTCGGAGACGAATATATTTCGGGACGAATCAGAGTCTTTATTAAATTTGTAGCCTCTGGATGCTCTTCTGCTCCATGCAATTAGTGAAATTGCGTCGAGTGGAACGTGATTCTATTTGAATAAAATAGTAATTTAACAGTAATAGCGATATAACTGGCGTGATAATGAGACCCAAAGGAGGGCGATACCAAAGGAATCAACGGCAGCTTTTATGAGATTTTCTGGATATTTTGCTTCGGAAATTACTCTGAATGGGTGATTTTATAGAGAATAATATATATGAAATAGTGATTTAATAGCAATAGAATATAATTAATAATCTTAATGGCAAATATCCACGATGTACAGGCGTTCGCCAATTAAGATCGGATCCTAGAGAAGATACTCGCAGTACTCGGAATATCTGCTGGCGTTTGATGAAACGATTCTCCGATGCGTGCGTATGTATTCAGCAACGTTGGCTGACGGTGAATTCGAAATTGTATATAAAACGACGTCGACGTCGGCGTAGTAAGCGACGCGAGCAGGAGGCGCGGCACGGCGTCGAGCCTCGTCGGCGTCGCGACGCCTCAGTCGGTTGGCACCTACCGTACTTTCCCGTACCTCGTTGCCGAGAGGCTGTCCCGTGGAAACACAAAGTCGCCGCGTTGTGCAAAAGGAGACAGAAGGAGTAGAGAGAGAGAGAGAGAGAGAGAGAGAAGAAAAAGAAGCGTTAAACTCGTAAAGTGACGATGTTGGAGAAAAGTGAGTGATCTACTGCGACATCGTCGGCGTATTGTCGAATAAACGTGTGACGAAATCAGCAAAATAGGCGTTCGGGGATTCTCTCAACAGGTAGTTCCTCGCAGTCGTAAGAACGATCGACACTCGCGTATCCGCGATTTCCCGGAGAACGACGGATTCTTGCGGATAATCGCAAGTTTCGCGGGGAAATCTCGAACGACGCGCGTGGATGTCCAAGTGGCGGCGGAGGGAATTCAATTTGAAAACGGCATGACGTCCCTCAGTGTTGAGACTTATCGCGGAGCTCGGGCGAATTTAGCGGCCTTCGCTAGTGATCGCGAAGTCAAAATCAACTTTCGGGGCGTGTCGCCGTGCTGACATTTAACATGTCGAGGAATAAAGCGATCCACTTCGCTTTGTCCTTCTCTCCGCGGCCGTCTCATGGCAGCTCATTAAGGTCGCTTTTATATTAATGAATTGCGGGCTCATCGTGAAAGTAACTCTGAAGAGCACCCGAGACGGTATCGGACGCGACGTATAATGGAGAAGGGTTTCGCGTCGCGCAATGTTAACGTTGACTCGTGATAAGCATCGGGGTGCCCCGCACTGACGGTGAGCGGTTTGGCTTTCGGGAAATTGTTCCTTGAAAAGAAAAACACTGTGGCCGATTTGTTATCACTTTGATATTGCCGGGCAATTTTCGCAATACCTCAGCGAGCATCGCTGTATAAGTTACGGGGGAATGTAATAACTTCGGAACTGCAGGACAGGTTGTTTGACAAAACGCTGTTTGATGCTTTCAGAGAACGTTATGTTCGTCCCTACGTTTAAAGCCTCGTCAGCGAAACCAGGTAAATTTGTCGGAGAATCCGTGTGGTGTATACGTGTGTGTGTGTATGTTGTGTGTGTGTGTGTGTGTGTGTGTGCATGCGCGCGAGAGAGACTAATCAAGTTTCAATTTTTGTCGTCGTTGCGCGTATTTCACATGTATTTCACATGTATGTATGTGGATGTTTGAACAATACTATTTAATCCTACGATATACTCTCGATAATATTTAGCTCACATTTTCGAATATTTACCAGACGACGAGAGAATATTCGTTAATTAATAAGCTTCCGTTAATTAATCGACTGCCCGTTCCAATGTGGAATCGGGGACGAACTTGAAAATGTAGGAGATGAATTATAAGCAACACCAACCGAAATTGCCATCGAGAGTACATCTATGTTGTGTTAACAAAGAGTCACCCCACGGACGGACGATGTAATAAAATTAATGAAGTGTAGGGTGTAGCCGCACGCGTATTCTTAACGGCGAAATCGTAATTAAGTTCTCATCGCGCCATGTCGCGCGCGCGTGTTGTATATATGTATGTGTGACGTGTTGCTGCGTGCATGCTTCGACGTATAACGCATGTCGTAATCTCGTGCCGTAATCCATCCAGGTGAGACAGGTAGGCGTGCATTAATTTCGGCGGCCTGTCACGTAAGGGTGTCCTCCCTGCGGTATATCGATATTGCCCCCCCCCCCCCCCCCCC
>NW_022639465.1:2345910-2357987 GCF_010583005.1 Odontomachus brunneus | reverse complement strand
CCCCTCCCTCCGCTGACCCCAAGTGGCTAATTAGCGTCATCGCGGTTGTTAGTCGTAGTATTACATCCATGGCGCATGCTGTCGCCGCGTGACCCACGAAAAACAATCGCGACGGGACGTTTTCGACGTTTCCGTTGCGGTGAATGCAGCTGGCGTCGGCGACGGCAACGTTGATTAATCGCGCGTTTGTAATTAGCGAAAATATATAGCCGTGCCGTTGTCGCGACGGTATCGCACATTAATTCGCGTAGCGCAAATTATCGCGCGTAGAGAGAGAGAGAGAATGGCGCGCGACGCGCGTTCAAGAGGATGCCGAAGTGGGTGACGAGTTCGAAAAGTGTTGATAACACAGAGGCGATCGTCTCACTAACACGACTATACTATCCTTTTCGTATTTCTTGTACGTATAGGTCTCATACAAAGACCTAAATGCGTGCTGCTTTGTTTCATCACGTTAGCGAGAACATAACCACGCATGTATAAAAATATTTTTGCACACACAACTGACAGGTCGAAATGTCAGAACTTTTTGTCGTTTTCGTCATATATTGAACAAAGCTCCAAATCATTTTTGCACGTGAGTTTCAGAGTGTAAAAGCATTTGCAATTTTGTGCAATCGATATACGACGTAAACTTTGCAGAAAAGAGTTAGTATCATGTCGGTAAAGTTTTCATTCCTTTAATCGCGAAAAGTAGCGAAATTGTTTTCTTCGCGACGCCGCACTATCGATATCGAGCGAGATCGGTCGGTGTCGCTCGTACATTTTCCGCAGTTTTGCGGCCAGACTCTTGATCGACACGGTTTACATATATATACGGAAAAGAATGAAAAGATACATAACGAGAAATATTTAAGAATCGTCCTAGTTAACTTTGTACGATGTGTTTTGATGTGACTCGGTTACATCGGTGCATCAACATCATCGATGTAGTTGATCTGGTTGTGGCAAGCAGAAGTCGGTGGGAGTGACGTTTGTACATATCATGGATGCACTCTGTTTCGAGCAAGCAGACATCGTCACTGCCGCGACAACGTCAGTAACTCGACAATTGCTCTGTGCTCGCAGCGACCACATAATTAGTCGTTCTCTACTTTACATATTGAGTCTACACGGCGAAAAAAAGTTCGATCCCTCTGCCTTTTTCTCCACTTTCTATATATCTCCTTCAGCTTACATCGCCGAGAAGGAGTTTCTCACATCCTATAATCTTCCTTTTACTCTTTGTAATCTCCTTGCTTACGTAGCACCTGTCTTACCAGTCCTTGTGTCATTCTTCTTCCGTATACTTTTATTTTGCTTTCTTATCCCGTCCAAATCTTTCCTTTTCAGTTCTTGTATCCTCTTGTTCTTCCCATCCTTTGTATTATTCTGTCTTCTATTATCATCCGTTATACATTTTCTCTATCAATAATTTCCTCTGCATTATCATATTAATTTAAGCTTGCTTGCTTTACCCACATCGCCCGTTTCATATGACGTGATGATATTCATTTTCTATGTATCTTTTCCGCCCTGAATCCTACCCTTTCCTACCTAACGCTTTGTTTCGCCCTCACTTATATACTATCAACGCACTCATTCCTACGCAATCATCCCTATTTGACTTCCTACACTTAATTCAATACACTGAAATCATTCCAAACTCATGCACCAGATTAATCAAGTATTTACACACTAGTATTTACGCCACCTGAGCCAAATCAATTAAATTTTGCCAACTTGAATAGAATTTTGGTAACCAACCAGGATTTTTTTGGTTCGCTTATATTTTACCGGATGTCAGTTAATCCACAAAACCAAACCTTTTTTTTCCGTGACATATAACCAGATTTATACGTGGCCTAACCATATTGTTTTTTCCGAATTCGCGCGTAACATTCGCTGATGGTATCGTGCCCAGAGAGCGTCGCTCCAGAAAACCAGCCACGCGGCATTGTTTGCGACTTGCTCCCGGCCAGTTGCAATTACGCGTGTCTTAATAGCGCCGCCCGCGCCCATTTCTAATTTTACTCGCACTCCGAATGAACCACCTCTCTGATTTGCTGTTGTCGCGCGGCTCTGATACGCGCCGCAAATTGCCCGGTAGACTCTATCCGACGAACATATGCGTCTGACTCATCGCGATGTATCTTTATCGAGCTAATATCGCCCCTCTGACTGACATCGATTGCCGATGACGTGGGCGAGGTCGGCTATTGATAATTTCATTGACGTTGCGGCAGCACACACACACACACACACACACATGTCGCGCGTTCCTTTCTCCTCACGCATTTGAAAATTTTTTTATTAATCGACGACCCATCACAGTTTTTGCACAAGACGAAGCGTTGCCAACGAGCCCGACAATATACAGCGTTTGAGTGTTCATTAATTATCGTTGGATAGAAAAGCGCAGGCGAAGGTGCGTTGAAAGTAAAAATAGCGGATCTGTATAAATATCCTTCAGTCTCTTCCACCGACTTCACCACTGCACGATGTACAAATTGATACAAATGTCGCGAAAGCTTTACTATAGTTACATACGTGAGGACCGAAAGAACCGTGGGCCGCACTACTTATAGTCGTTAACGTGCCGGTGTAGAATCGCCGAGTGCAGGAAGTAGCCGGGAAAAAGATGATCCCTTATGTAATGCGCCCTGGTGTGCCAAGATTAGCATCGCGCTGGTATACATTTCATATGTTAGCTTTAACGCCAGTCCACTAAATCCGCGCGATACAGCTGCTGCAGGAGCAAAGACCTTTCGTTCCCTAAGCGGTACCGCGCCATTCGGTAATCGGTATCGGGCGATCGATGTATCTGGCGCAGATTGCAAAATGTGCTCTGGCTATGTGCGGAAGGTAGACGCGGGGCCGATTCATTAACGAATGACCTGTCGAGCTGCTTTCTATGCAAACCTTCGCGTTGCCGAGTACGAGACGATAATCACGCGCTTGAGTACTCATTAACGACGGTCGTACAGACGTCGAAGACTCGTTCTCAAGGGCGAATTCTCATTGGCAGGCGTTTGGTCGCCAGGACAGACGCCACCTGCGAAGGAACCGAGTCCCGATCGGAGCAGGCAACCACTGAAGGACGAGGCGATTCCGCCGGTCTGGACCCCGGCCAGCGCCGGCGCGAGTCCCATCGCGGAGAGGAAGGAATTTCGTCCCGTACCGTTCGAGAGCCCCGTGCTGAGCCGGAAGGAGCGATCTAAGGAAGAGGTACGTCGTCGCCAATTACGGTAAGACAAGACGGTAGCTATTTGCCGAGCGCAAAGAACCGGCCTCGCAATTAGCTCCAAAAAGCTCGGCCGCAAGCTCGGTTCTCTCGAGCGAGTCGGCCGACGACTGGACTTCTTAGCTTGCGCGGGTTTCAGGGTAAAAATAAAACTCGCCGGCGTCTCTCGGCGGAAGGCTCGCGTTTGCGGAACGTGGCTTCTCTCCGGCGACGAATACGATCTCGCGCGATCTCAAGCCGTTTTCTGTCCGGTCGTTCTTCTTCGTCCTTGACAAAGGGGCAGAAGCCCTTCGAGGCTACACGCGCTCACGCGGACTTGTGTGCAGGAGGCGACGCCGCCTTGGGAGCACGAGGAGGGGAGAAAGGAGAACTCTCGAAGCGTGTACGAGAGCAGTGCGTCGCGGATCGTCAATTCTTACTCCGCGCCTGCCCAGGGCTTGAACACGCTCGCATCCACGCCGCGGTTGCCACGTGCCCAGAATCCGACCATCACGTTGCTGCAGAAAGCGAGAGGTCAGCGTCTCCCCCGCATAAAGATCCTTCGTTCGATGGTCGATCGATGGGCGTAGGGTAAAACACTCCCAATTGAGACACAGTTATTGATCCTCCTTAATCATTGACACTCTAGAAAAATTTGATTTCTTTCACAACCAACAAGCGATTTGTTAGCAATTTTAGCGGTAAAGTTCTCTTTTGGGATCGGTGCGCAGGCAAGAAATTTAACTGCAATGTTGGTCACAAGGAGAACCAGTTGTTTCCGTAAAGTATCCATGACTAAGGATGTCAATAATGGAGTGTTTTACGAGAGGGAAACAAGATGTTACAAGAAAAAAACATGTCGGGGAAAAATCCAATGGGAGATTACACTGAAAGAAAAATTATCTAAAAAACAGAAAATATTTATTCAATGAGAGTACTAAATATATATAACATATTTACTTAAATCTAAATTCTCGTATTTAAGTGGAATAAACAGTTGCTCTCGTGAAAAGTTAGGATAAGAAGAAAGCGTATATTTTTTTATTTGAAAAACATTTTATACTAGCTTAAACCACCCAGTGTTGTTCGGGTTATCACAAAGTGTCAAAAGGTTGAAGTCAAGGAGAGAAGGCGGGCTGTGCAGGTTTCATGGCAGCTTATATTTCCCACAGGATTCTAGAGAGTAACTATGCAAAATTTAGTCCAGATCGATCAAAGGGCTTAGGAGTCTCTATAGGGAATAGACATAGACAGATATTCCATTATATACATAGATTAGTGTAAGTAAATATGTTATTGATATCTCCACCACGTGAATAGATATTTACTATTTTTTTTTAATATTTTTTTTTCACAGTATGCTTCGATAATTCTTTTGAACGTGACTCTATTGCAGAAGGACAGTTGCCGAAAGGCGCAGCCTATCTGGAAGAGAGCGAGTTCGCCGACAGTCGTCCCCCGAGCGACGAGAGACGAGCGTTGATCTCCCCTGGAGAAATACGTGAGTACTCTGACGATTGATTCACAATACAAATAATCGAACGGTGCGACGTTATTGTCATCTTCATCGACGATTGCCACGCGAGAACCACCAGTTTATTTGTACATATGTACTAAGTGGTGGCGCGCTGCTCAGAAACTACATCGCAACTGTCTCTTATCACTAATTAACCGCTAACTTAGCTGTGATAACTCAGTAACGTGCGTGTCTCCCGATCATGTACGCGAGTGCTAATGACTTAAACGTGAACTTGAATTTTACCGTGAAACCGAACCGCTCAGTCTACACCGTGAAGAGGGAATACGAGAGCGAGCCGGAAACGGATAATGAGCCGACGAAGAAGATGGCCGATCTCGGCCCTCGAAAGTTCGAGGGTATCGGCCCGGTGACTAAGGAGGGTGTCCCTCTCGTTTTGAGATCGGTAGGTGTACTGATGATTATTACAATCTCTCGACTAGTACAGTCGCGGCTGCGAGATAACGATCACACTTGTTGTGCACTTTAATCGTCGTTAAGCGTCGCGAACGACAAGGATATTACGCCTGGCATCGCGTGGCGCGACATTTTTCTCAGTATTTCTGACGAGTTGCTTTTAGGAAGTCAAGGAAAGCAATCAGGCGAAATGGTACAAGAAAATGTACGACTCGCTGCACCGCGCCGATCGAAACGGTAAGCTCCCACCTTCGATTGCGCGTATTCTTTCGATGATTTAGAATTTAGTTGAAAAAATAAAGCACGTTATATGCACGATGTTTAATTGAGTTGTGTAAATTGCAAGCTGCTGTGAGCGCGGCTAAAAGAGAGGAGGTTGTAACGCGTTGTATACAAATAAACATGCGTGAATTTTTTTTCTTCCAGTAATAACGTTTTACGATCGAACGCGAATGAATGAATTATAGTGTGTGAATTTTGCTTGCAGATGACTACGTAACCATCCGTTACAAACCAAGGAGAGGTGAATATGCATTTTCGCGCATGATTATGTCGGTTGGTAGAGTCGCGCGACGTTGCTACTAATATTATACTGAGCGTGGGCGGGCTGCGTAATGCAGTCGTTCTAGCTGCAATTTATATAGTTTGCGGTAACGGCAAGCATAAAACGCACTAATATTTGACAATTAATATTGTCGTGCGCAACTAATGTCTGTGAGATGAAACGCAGATCGGAGAGATCGCGTTAATCGCAAAAAATATTATAAAAATGTAAGAACTTGTCTCACTTCTCTCGCTTTCTCCCTTTGAAGACGACTTGTGTAAATCAGCGTACATTTAGTCACGTAGACGCCTTTTATGTAACGCAAAGTAACGACTGCCGTTGTAGACGCTCGTCGCGTTTAACAGTCGCATTAATCGCGCGTGGAAATAATAATAAACCATACTTGCGACAAGCACACACGAACCGTTGTCTCGTCTAACATTCCTCTAACGAACGATTAACGATGCCATTTAAATGGAGAAGATGTTGTCGCAGTTGTGTCGAAATTAGATTTCTTTTTACAATGTTCCTTGCAAAACTGAAATTATAATGTAAATTACTACGTAAGTAGCGACCTCTTTGACGACCTGATATAAAAAAAGAAACATTCAAGTGATTACGACAATTTAGTAGTAAAAAGTGCCTGACACCTTTAAACAAGTATACTTCGGTGACAATGTTGTATAATTTAAAATTGCAAAAATTTTGTTCATTTTTGCGACAATATCTTCTCCGCGTACCTCCGGCAGGATATATCTTTCGGCCGGATTAACATCAGTGTGAATCAATTAACCATTGATTCGTGATAATTGGAGTTAATTCGCGCCTCACCCGAACGCACTCGAGTCAAGCCTCGTCAGGGAATTTGAGAATCTCGGTGAGAGACTCTCATCAAATATATCAAATATATCAAGCCAAGTCGGAACAAACTTCTCGTGCTGGCGCGAGTTGTCTGCGCCATCGCGGCGGGACCTTCTCGAAGTTGACTCGAGAACTTCTCATGTCCGATCTTTCAACAGCTTCGCCTTTGGATTCCCTTCCGCTTTCGCCGATATATTTACGCGGCAAAAATTTAATCTGAACTTCTCAACTGTCGTTATAAGTTAGCCGAGTAAAACCGTATGAAATCACGTCGGGGGAAACTGCATTAGATTTTAATTATCGATCGAGGTTACTTCGGATTTCGGAGAGCTCTGTCGAGAGATCGGAATTCGCGGAGATAGTCTGTACGGGGTATTGAATCAGCATACAGGCCGGTATGACGAGCAAGATAATTTGCAATATTTTTTTCATATTTCCTTCAATGATAGAAACGAGTACGGATCGCGTTTCGCATACGAGTATAGTCTGAGTTGAGTGTGTGCACGTGTACCTACCAACGAAGCGAGTAAGTCACTCGTCGCACTGAACAATATGTTGATGCAACGCTGTAAAATGAAATATGTGTACACGCGTGCGCGCGCGTGTGTGTGTGTGTATATATATATATATATGTGTATGTTTGTGTATGTGTGTATATATAACGTAATATTCTTGGAGTGTGTAAACATCATAGGAACTAAATCAAAGTGAATGCTGAATCGTTTGCGGTGTTAATCGAACGTTTCTCTCTCCATTTTTCTTTTTTTTTTTTTATTTAGCGCTTGATTTCCGCACGCGGACCGGGCGGGAATTTGAATTGTAATCGGTGTGCGGAGCGAGATGTAAAAAGAGAGAAAAAAAGCTATGCATTTCTGTTCCAGGTGGGAGATACGGATACGGAAGCAGCAGCGGATATTTGAGCGAGCCGGAATCGCGCGCATACTCGGATCGATCCGTTACTCTCGATAGCCGCCGACGACTGCGCAACAAAGAAAATGACTTCACCACGGCAACTATGCCCAGAAAGTGAGCGAGAATTCACAAACTTGTCCGCTCGTTCTTCCCCGCTGCGGGGGAGAAGCTTGGGACCGCTGACATATCTTCCGTGCCGCGCTCTCGCCGGCTTTTTCGGTTAATTAAATTTTACGGAGCACTCGCGCGCGTCAAAGACAAGGTCATCTTGTTACGACGGCGAATGTATTATAGTTCGAGGCGTGGAATTATTCGCGCGGACACCTACGACCGAGTAATTCGCGTTTTAATTTAGGAGCGGGGCGCTGAAGTACTCGTCGGATGTTTACAAGAATCAGCCTGGCCGCATCGAGGACTATGAGCCAGGCCATTCGTCGATCGCCGAGAAGGAAGCTAAAGAGGTATGCAGCCGCTGTCGCTCTTCTGTCGAGATCAAACGAGACCTGCTTGTATCATAAATTGAAGCGCGCTTTCCCATATCATCGGAAGAACCGGCAGTGAGACACCGCGTGCGAGTCATCGATCTGTCTCGAGAGCGCGACAGAAGGAATTTAGTTGAATTTCACCAAGTGTCTGCTGAAGTAGAAACGAATTCCGCAGAACGAAACAAAAGTCACCAGAATTTGGTCCAAAGTCATGGACATGGTATATCTCCACGGTTGCTTTTACTTGAGGAGATGCTTCAAGATGCATGTAGAGAAGAATGCGCTCTGTTTTTTGTGTCTCTTGCGCTCTCGTACGTTTTATACATGAACGAGAGAGGATGCAGGGAGGCACAGAGCAGTTCTTCTCTACGTGCACCTCGGCCTCCACCTCCACAACAATCGATTTAAATACATATCAAGCGAATCAGATTCTGGTTAATTGGAAATCTTGTTTAGTTTCAACCAGAATCTTGCCAACTCGAGCAGAATTTTGCTAACTCCAAACGGAATTCGTTCATACTTGATCAGACATTTTTGGTGAATCCTACTAAATCTCTCTCTTCTGTCGTGAACGACGATCGATGAGACGTTACGATGGGATTGTTCTCACCCTTCGGGGAAATCGTTAATTAAAATGAGACCGAAACGAAATCCGCTTGTTCATCCGGGTTTCCATCGATCTTCCTACAAGTGTGAGGACGATTTGCGCCGGTAGCCTCGGTTAACCAGTCCTGATGAGACGACGGGAGAATTGTATTGTGTTCTCTCTGGTGTGACGTTCTGCCAGGGATTTCTATGCCAGGGGATGTTGAATGTAGAGTCTCGAGATGAAGGATTAGTTAACCATGGTTAACGCTGGTGGAAACGCAAGCTCACATCGTCCGACGCTATGCAGTTTCCTCGCGATCGCCTCTCGTCACGGTCTCGTATATCGTCGCGTATCGCGAAATTGTACGAACACGCGGCGCGCCACTGTATATCATCGGACACGAGCAATATTTCGCGCGTACGCGACAGTCACGGTAAAAGCTCGTGCGTGTATATTTATTTTTTATTTTTCTCCTCGCGCGACGAGAACGCGCGGTCTCTCAGCGCAACCCGAGACGGTTACCCCGAGAAAGGCGTCTGAAACACACCTGGAACATGATCGTTTGAAATGGCTTTGCTTCTAGCCGACTTACGGCGCGCGGATGAGAAGGAAGGTAATCACGTAATCGAACGATTAAGACGTGCTTTGCCGGCCAATTATACGTTTCCTCGTTTATTGAGAGCCTTTATGTTGACGTCACGATTAATTTATTGATTGAAAGCTCTTGCTCTCTCTCTCTCTCTCTCTCTCTCTCTCTCTCTCTCTCTCTCTCTCTCTCTCTTTCTCTCTCTCTGTCTCTCTCTTTTTCTCCTTCTTTCTGCCACTCACGAGGCGGTTAGTGCGTTTCTTTGACACACAGCGCATATATACAGCCCTCAGGTGTATCAAGCACGCACGTGTGTATTCGGGGCTCGCAGAGTCCCTCGAGAAAAGCGAGATTACAAAAAAAATTGCAGAAACTATTTCGCGGTGTCTTGTTATCGCCGCCCGAGGCGATGCCGATCGCTTCTCTCGGGGCGCCCTGCGGTTCCACGTAGCACAGGACCCGTTTATTTTTCACACAGCTTTTGTAGCGTTGCTTGTAGTCGATCCTGCGTTCAAAGCGACTACGCTGATTCCCATCTAAAGTCGCGACGTCGCGCTAACGAAGCGCGTGTTCCAGCGCGCACCATTTCACGTGAGAGCCTCACCGGTGTTGTCGATCGATACAACCGCGTCTCTTGTTGTTTTAGATGGGAAATGGCGAGAGAATGGTCGGACATATGCTGTCCAACCACCTCTTTTATTTCGACCTATTGTATAAATATGCCACACACAAAAAATAACCCCTTTTAGGCAGCGCTATAGTATAACACTGTGTTTAATTCTGTGATTCTAGTGGTGGGACGAGGTCATGGACATATTTGACGGGGTACGCCATTTTTATATTAATGCGTAGTTAAATAAGTACTCCCTCCACACACAGGCGCGCGCGCGCGCGCACACACGCACACATACACACACTCGTACCTGTATCCGCTCTTCTTTACTCTTTCCTCTTGCCTGTTTTGTTCTTTTATTCTTTATTATCACTAGTACTTTCCCCTCCTTTTTTTACATAGATCACAAGATTCAATTAAAATTAACATTTCCCATTACTTCAGAATTAACCCGGTAGCGTCGGCTTGAGGGGGATCTCGCGAGAAACTCTTGTTGAAATACCTCGTTTCCATACAAATCCTCTCCACTTTTTCCCTATTCCAATAAATTAGTCGCAAGATCGGAGAGAAAAATGCGAGCATATTTTCGCATTCTCGATGTTCGAGAGGACTCCGAGTCCGTTTCTTTCCCGGCGGGTAGAATCGCGGTGCATTATACGGGATTATTAAATCTCTCGGCGACTCGATCTTTGCCGTATCGGCCGGTTATAGAGTTAGCCGACAAAAAACGGCGCTCTTTCATGCGCGACTTGGAGCGCTAAACGCGTTAATTACCGGCGGCTTACCGCGCACCGATAATCGATGCATCCTCGCATCCGCGCGCAAATAGACGCATGCAATCCCCGACAATATCCCGCGGAGCTTGTCTCAAATATCGCAGAATCTTGGTCGCTGCCAGACTACCATATATCGAGGGGTTATATAACGGGCCGGTAATATCGTATCCGCGGAGGGTTGAGTATTGCATCTCTCGTGTATCACGATGCTCCCCGTGTGTAAACCTACCCGTATGCACCGTATCCGCATTTTACTAATTGCCTAAATTGTGTTCCGTCTCTTCCGCCACATATCGCCGGCCGGTCGTCCGGATCGTCGACGATCGTGCACTGACCCCTGCATTACCCCCCTCCCCCCGAGTCGTGATCATGGTCGATGTCATTGCGCGCGTGTGTGCATATGTTGCGTGCGTGTGTGTGTGTGTGTGTGTGTGTGTGTGTGTCGCGTGCTCGTCGTCGATGTTTTGTGCGTGTCGTGTCCGCTCTTATATGTACCCTACCGTTGTCCATTCCCCAATGACGATGACGACGACAACAACAACAATAACAACGACCACGACCACGACTATGACCACGACCACGATGACGACGACTACAACAACATGGACGTTGCGGCTAATAGTGGCTGAATGCAAACGGACGTCCCCAGCACGCGCAGTCCAGGATGGAGTCTCTGTGTGACATCGAGCCTCATATCCTCAGCCTCTCCTACCGGCCGGAGGACAGTGTAAGGATACCAGCGTTAAGCAGCACGAAAAGCTCCGAGGTCGGCGCGAGACCGCGTCCGTTGGCGCCAGAAGGTTCAGCCGATCGGTCGACCGATCGTCCGGCGCACGGTCTCGACAGCCGTTCACCCGCCAGGTCTCGCTCGCACCGGTCGACTAGTCGTAGCCGATCTAAGTCGTCGACCGCGTTAGCCGAGGCGACGTTCGATCGGCCGAACGACCAGACCACCGGCAAGGACCCAGACGGTCGCATCATCCGACCTCTGGAACGGACCGCCGACGCCTGCTATTGGCATGCCGCCGGCATGCTGGAGGGGAGGTCCAAGAGCTTCACGTTGTCGGGCCGTTGCCCACGACGATCGCACTCAGTCGGCGGCGCCGAGCGATCTGTCGCCACTAGTCGCTCGGTGCTACTCCCGACCGCGATCGCGCCGAGCTCGACCGGCAACGGCATCCAGCCTCATCGTTATCATCGCCATCATTATCATCATGAATATTATCAGCATTATTATCAGCAGCAGCAGCAGCAGCAGCAGCAGCAGCAACAACAGCAGCAGCAGCAACAACAGCAGAAGCAACAGCAGCAGCATTACCGTCATCATCATCATCATTATCATCGTCATCAGACAACCACCTACCAAGGCAACCAAGAACCATCGCAACAACGTCCACCGCTTTCTTCTTCTTCTACTTCTTCTTTTTCCAGCACCGATCATATACTACCATCACCGTCAACACCCTTCGTTATCACCACGCAAGCATCGGTTTCACGGGTTAGAGGCCACATCGTCAAGAAGTAGAGTGCACGATGACGTTGTCCTCTCTCTCTCTCTCTCTCTCTCTCTCTCTCT
>NW_022639465.1:2299127-2344569 GCF_010583005.1 Odontomachus brunneus | reverse complement strand
TCTCTCTCTCTCTCTCTCTCTCTCTCTCTATGTATCTATCTATCTATCTATCTATCTATCTATCTATCTATCTCTTTCTCTCTCTCTCTCTCTCTCTCTCTCTCTCTCTCTCTATCTATCTATCTATCTATCTATCTATCTCTCTCTCTCTCTATTACCTATCTACTTATCTCTCTCTATCTATCTACCTGTTTATCTGTCTCTATCTGGCCGTCTAGCCACCATCATCTCATTCTGTCACTCTGTCTGTGCTATCTTTATGTGCCTGTTTATATACATCTACATATTGTTGTTCATCCTGTTTCTCGCATCGCACGCGACGACTTCCGTTTCAAAGACGGGGGGCACACGACACACGAGAAGAAATCGGAGTCGCGTTAGCGCTTTCGCCGTACATGTCGCGAGACGTCCCGAAGGCGACGGGAGAGTATCTCCGTGCACTTGACGTGGCATGAGCGCAGCTTATTTCGTTGCAGAAGCGAGCTATCGATCGCTATCGATAAACGATGCCACTTAGTTGATTCTCGCCGAGTAATTTGAGTACACGACGACGATACACTCTTTTCCGACTCGTACGATTATACTTCACAGACACACATCTTGCATCTCGAGTTGCTGTTTTCATACCTGTCGATCTCCTCATACTTCGACGCCACTATACGTTGTACGTTACACTTGTACATCCCTTCTGCGTCTCCTGTCTCTCTGAATGATGCACCTCACCGAGCGAGAATCCTCATGCGTCCCTCCTCGCCATGGCTTAGCATTAGACGACTGCCGCATGTTTTGCTCGGTTACTCTCGATGTCTTGCTCGTGCGATAACTGATACCGTTCGGAGAGCGCCAGCGTTCTCTCGGGCGCGCGGTAGCAAGCCCGTTAATCATATCCTTCGCGTTCTGCGTTCGGCGCGCAGCATGACTCGTAGACGATAAGCGGCGATAACCGCAAACTGCCAGGATCAGCTGATACTAATGATACCTTTTTCTTTCTGTCTCTCCTCCTTTTTTCAGCCTTTCGAGCAGCGCAACGCACGGGCCACGAAACCGTACATGACTCAGTAAGTACCGGATCCAACCGATCCGATTCCCCATAGAGTTTACCTTGCAACGAGCCGAGCTCGTTCCCCGCGACGCCTCTCTCATCTTTTCTCGTTCCAAAGTGCTCTCAAGGAATCAGGCTACGAGAGCGACTCGACACTGGTGTTCCGCCGCAAGGAAGACATCACTCCGCTCAGTCTTCTGCAGCAGAGACTGGCCTACAAGACGGTGCAGAGCGGTGGCGACGTACCCCTCCATGGGCTTCGCAAGCCAGCCCCGGAACGTGCGAAGGGTGAGTCGCCAGTCTGATCTTTTCGCTATGCGTTTTTCGCATTTTTACCCTTTTGATTTCTCTCATTCATTCTTGACGCTATCCTTACGATTTAATCAGCACGCTGATCGACCGATCGACCGTGTGATTGGAGTTTACTTTAGCATGTGGGTGTATGTTTTTTTTACAGTTGATCGTGCTTGCAATGTGTGTGTTTTATTCATTGTTTTACTCTATGTTTTTTACATTGCGCATGTGTGTCTCGAAACTTCGAGTGATGCTATAAATGACGATTTCACGCTGTCAGTTTTGTCATACGAGAATCTCGCTTTTTCCTTGTTCGATTATAGTGGAAGATATCCTCGATGTTTCGCGAGATTAGTTAGAATCGACGAGAATCGAGACGACTTTTCCTCTCGGAGACTTTTCAATTCTCAATTCGGAGCGCTTCGTGTCGACAAAGCGACAAAGCGCGAAGGCATGACGTGTGAGTAGTGCGCTGTTTGACACACACACAGCTTGATGTACGTACAAACTTCCTCCGACGCGTATTCTCCCGTGGGCGATTGCATCGACATTGACCGGTGCTGACTGTAATTAATTAATTAGGCCGAAGCAAAGTGACGATGCGGTCGTAGTGAATGTGTTCAAGTTTTATTCGATAAGTGCTAACTATCGCGATACTTGGCTGACAGAGACCAAAGAGAGAGAGAGAGAGAGAGAGAGAGAGAGAGAGAGAGAGAGAGAGAGAGGGACCAAGGCAACGTGATTCGGGTGATATCGATTCATTAATAAATCAGCAACGTGTTCGCTACGACGCATCGCTCACCTTCGGCTGAAACTTTCCTTTCTCGACTGCGTCACAGTCAAGTCTGAGATCTAGACGGGGACGGGAAATCGATAATCGGAGTCAGTTAACCAAGGGTGTTGGTGCAAGCCGGCCCCGGGCGTGTTCCCACAGTTTAAATATGGCACAGCTCTCCTCGCCGAGTCTATCGATATTGGTGCGCGAGTCGGTACTTCCGAAAGCTCTTCCTGCAATCTTTTAAGTATAAGCACCACAGCCGCGCGCAGTTTTAACATTACTACTACCACCACCGCCATCACCACGACGACAGGAGCCGTGAATCTCTCTTGCGTCGGCACGCAGCCGCCATGTCGCGTGCGGCGCGCTTAGCCACCACCAGCTTGAGCCTTGAACGATGAGACAACCTTAGGTGACTTTTTGGGTGGCAGGGTGCGATGGCTGACAGCTGTACTGCTCTCGACACATGAGCGCGAAACCATCACAATCCCGAAACTCTGTCCACAGACGACACGGAGATCGAGTATTTCCCGATCTCGTCCACTTTGACAAGGATTCGCGTGTACCGGAAGAGCGGTTCGAGGAGCTCGACTGCAACGACGACAGCGACGACGACAACGACGACGACGACGACGACGACGACGCTCGACTCGAGATCGCCGGTCATGAGAGCACCTCGCACGCTCGCCGAGCGATTTCCGTCGTCCGGAAGCGCGTGTCCACTCGGTAGAGTACTTCCGCAAGCTATGTCCGCGTCGAGGCCACCCTCGCCGCCTCGGAGAAAGTCTTCGCGTTACAACAAAACTTTGAAGCTCTACTCGGAGGCGCGACTGATCGATAGCTCGCACTCCACGAAACCCAGGCACGAGCAGTGCTTTACGGCCGAGCATAGCGTGTCGAGCATCAGATCGCTGCGAGAGCGCTTCTGCAGCAATCTCGAGAGGCACCGACGCAGTCGCGAGCACTTCCACAGCGTGATCGCGCAGCGCACTTCCTCCAGCAGTCCGGTCACTGGTAAGGCCGCCAAGACGTCAGGCCTGTTTTCCAGCACCTTCAGCAAAAGAAAGTCGGACCCTTGCTTGTCGCAGAGCCAATTTGAAACGAACACAGGGAAGAGACTGGGTCCGAGTGCGAGAAGTCACGTTTGCTCCTCGGCATCGCCGGCGCCGTCGAGAGGCACTCGGGAGCCGACAACGAGGATCGACGGCAAACGTCCGATCGAAGATAAACTCTCAGTGCTAAGAGTGTCGTCGAGGTATACGTCCGTTAAGGAGGGACTGAGATCGCCGGAAAGGGCCCAAGTCACGACGAGAACGGAATCTCTGCAGAACCCGCGAAAGGAGAAACTTCGCTTGACTAAGAAGGAACAGGAACAGTCGTGCAAGAGACTCAGCAGACCGCCGGCAGAGCTTTCTTCACCGGTAGAGGTGAGGAAGGTTCTGCAGAAGCACAGAGAGAAAGAAGCGAAAGACGTGCAAACCAAGGCGCTCCCCTCGGGGGCGATCGCGAAGAGCTCGACGGCTTCGCATAGTTCACTGGCGAGCAGGCAGAAACGTCCAGCGGACAAGTCCCTCAAAGTTGTCGCGGCGGTCTCGCCGAAGGGACAGGAATTATTGCGAAAAGAGACTGAACAGCCAACGACAACGAAGAACACAAGCTCTCACCCAAAGTCTCCTTCCGCGAAGAGCACGTCTTCGCAGATCGTTCCGAAGAGTTCGACGGAGCTGAAAAAAGCGAAAATCGTCGCAAAGTCACCGGAGAAGCTGATCGTCAGCAAGGAATCCTTGCGTTCGATCTCGTCATCTTGTTCGGAAGTGAGCGGCGAGGCTAACAAGAGGAAGCGACCGCGTGAGAAGCCGCAGATTATTGTGAAGACTCCGATGAAGAAGCCGGAGACGATACGCGTTACTGTGAACGGCAACAGGAAGAAAATAGAGGCGAAGAAGAAGACGCGCAAGGAGGCGAAAGGACGCGAAAACGGCGGTGACGGCGCGAGCAGGTCCCCGGACGGCTGGAAAGAAATAGCCGAGAAGGAGGACATCAAGCTGCTGAGGAGGATAGAGAAGACAGTGCCAAGTGCTGCACAAGAGCCTCCCAAGGGTCAAACCGCCCCTCTGACCGTGGAGGAAATCAAGAGGCATCAGGAGGCGACACGCACGGACACCTTCTTCCAGAATCTCTTTCTGCGGAACTCCCCGTCGCCCATACCGCACTTACATGCGACCATGAGAAGATCCCTCGTCGGTGAACGTACGAAGATGTTGCAAGACATCGCGAAAGAGAGCTACAGGTCGGAACCGTCCTTGAAGTCCCTCAGCGTGTATCTCGCGCACAAGCGACCGGTCTCGAACTCGAAGTTCAAGAACTGGGAGCGTGAGAGCGTTTCATCCAGAAGTTCCAGCCCGTATGGGGTCTGCTGCTGGCCTGGTCGATCGGTTCTCCAAAAAGTGAGCAAGTTCGACAGCTTGCTGGGCATCGACGAGTTCGGGTCATCCACCACGCTGCGTAATCGCAGTCCAGAGTTGTCGCGAGAGCACGTGAAGGAGCGAAGTTTGAGTGAACCACCCTTGAAGACCTTGCCAGAGTCGAAGGAGTCCACCCCACGAACCTCCTCGCCGTCTCCAACGAGACCTCAGACGCCTCGACAAATTCGCCCTCCCAAGCAGGACGATCCAGAAACTCCGCTGACGATTACCTCGAAGAAGATCAGAGCCAGGAGTGCCGGCGAAGCAGAGGAGACGAAAAGATTCGGCTCGACTTTGTCGTTGACGAAAAGCACCGGCTCCTTGTCGTCGATCGACCGCGAGGACTATCAGCAATACATACTCGAATTGCTACACCACAGACGTAAGTCGAAGCGATATAAAGATCTGCGCGACTTCTACGCGAATCTGAGTAGGATGGGTCAATTGGAGCGCACGTTCTCCTCCGGAGATCTACGACCGAGGATGAAGAACGAGGAGATCATCGATTACGATCTTTGGCAACAAGTCAGATCGAAGGAGAAGGCGGAGCAGGAGCTGAAGACGCTCTACGGGAAGCTGAGGAACGTACAACGCGACAAGGATTTTCTCTTCACCGTGAAGGACGTGAATAAATTTAGGTGGCACGGCGATTGTGGACTACGTTGCAAGGAACGCTCTGTGGAAGACATTTTGCAGTACTTTAAGAAACTTCAGAGCAAGGAGAGCGAGCTGGAGTCCTCCAAGAGAAGAACCATCTCGTCGCTGAAGGACACCTATAAGCCTCTCTGGCGAGGCAGTTCGGTAGTGAACGTGGCGACTACGATGCAGAAGAAGGCCAACGCCAATCAGGACGTCGACAGGTTGACGGAGCATCCGTCCTTGCAGAGAAGCCTGGGCGGCAGCAAGAAGTTCTGGAGCAGTTTGTCCATCGAGCAGGTGGCCACTTTGAAGAAGCAACTCAACGAGATCTACGGCAGTGACGGTCCTCAGAGATCGACGCGATCGGATGGCGAAGTCGTCGAGGCGCCTCGCGAAATTAGCGAGGATCAGCGATTCGTGAAGGAACGTCAGGAGGAGGATAAGCTCGATACTTTGTCGAACTACGAGATCATCGTGCCGCCCGAGAGCAGCGGTCCCAGCGGACGTCCTCAGAGGGTCGACTCGAAGGGTCTCCATGTGCGGTGCCACTCGATGATCACGAGCAGCGAATCGGCGATGTTGCTGAAGGAACAGAGCTCTGACACGATTCGGGTCGAAAGTTCGACTCTGAAGAAGAGCGACTCCATCGGTCGCTTGAAAGGCTTAGAGAGATCCGAGTCGGATAAATCGGTGTCGTCGACGATGTCCGAGCTAGAGAAGAAGCGGCTATCGTTGACCATCGGCAAGGAGGTTCTGGACAAAATGACGCGACGCTGTCGATTGTCCGCGCCATTAGCGCCTCGAGAAACGCGCGGCAGCATCGCCGTCGCTCTGGCGGCCACGAAGATGCCCAAAACACCCACGAAGAATGTCGCGAGGCCTGTTTGTCCGCCCGCCACACCCAGCTTGGCCAGTACTTCCCCGCGAACCTGCTACTCTCTCGAAGCTCCGTACGCCGATGACTCGACGAGACTCAAGGACAAGAGCGATTTCCTGCTCGTGTTGACGCCCAACAACGAGAGCGCTACCGACAAGCAGCGCGTGGAGACTGTACTCGAGGAATGGTCGAAGAAGCCGCCGTTATTGGCTATGGCGGTGCCCAAGGAAGCTTCCACGACGAAGACAGGTAGATTCGTCTCGAGTAGCGACGCAGACAGCATGACGGAGAGCTCCGAGACCTCGGTGCGAACGGTGATTCAACGGAACGTCGAGGCGGAGGACGTGTCGCGGAAGATCGAGTTCTTCGAGAACGTGGAGAGGAAAGGAGAAGCGCGGCAGCGCGAGGCTGCGCTAGCTCCTACGACAACGGCGACGACGTCGTCGTATCGCAGATGGAAGAAACTGTCGTCGTCGCAGAGCTTCGCTGATCTGAAGGAGCTCTTTGGGGAAACCGAGTCGGCCAAGTACAGTGGACCCAGCGCTGCGTCCAGTATCGTCGATCGCTCGCGATCGACGTCGCCGAGAGAAAGGGCAGGCGACATACGGAGAGACGCTCGCAGTCCGACGCTATTGGATACCAGCAGCGGCGACGGTAGCGGCGGCACGCGACGACAATCGTTGCGCGCCTGTTCACGGGAGCGTGAACATGACAGACCGCACAGCGTCAGTCCGTGTCGTGCGACCACGCGATCGAACTCGTCCTGCAGTCTGGACAGCGGTTGGCTACGCAGTTCCTCGCCGGATCCCGAGAGGTATTGGCGCGCTTACTTGAAACTCGTGCGAAACGGCACTGTGCGCCGGCTGCGGGCGAGATTCGAGAGCGCGGAGGACCTGCCACGGCGCGTCAAGATCGCACCGAGCCCCAAGCGCTTCCGCAGCGACCCGGAGTTAGCGAGGAGCTTGCTGAAGAGAGCGAGCGAGGAGGGCCGTGCGGTCCCGAAGCCGCACGAGCATGCCGACGTAGCGTGGCTGCGCAGGAGGTTCGAGGCGAGGAGAGGACGGCCACGGCGAAGAGGTGAGTCGCCGCCGATTCCGCGGGTGCCGTTGCGCCGGGAGAACCTCTCCATGCCGCACATTGATGTCATCAGCAAGACAGCCGAGCTGAAGGAGCCCACCGTCACCAGTACCGTCACCAACCACGTGGCCAGGCAAGCGGAAACCAAGGAACTCGAGGCGAGAAGACCGGTCTGCAGGATGCGGAAGAGATTCGAGTCGCCGGACGCCGGACGATGTACTTCCATCTTAGGCGAGATGTTTACGTCGGCGCCGGATGTACGCGAACTCCGCGACATCGCGCCCTACTTGGCTGGACGGTGGGTGGCTCACCGGTTCCCGAATCGCCGTGACAACATGCGCTCCTTGTCGTCGCCGGCCGATCTTGAGCTCCACCGAGGCTCTTCGAGAACCGATCCCTCTCCAGAGAGCAAGAGAAAAACGGAACGACCGCGCGCCACCTCTTCGTCGCCGACGCGTCCGCGAACCCCTGCGTCGATCCTCAAGTCGCCGCAGACGATTTTCGCCGGGCAACACTTTGACCCTGACAAGCACAGACCAAGGTTCAGGTATCAACCACCGCCACCGCGGCCTTCGCCCACCGCCGCACGAAAGCAGAGAACTCTGTGGCCGAGAACCTTGCCCGTCTACACGGCACGACCGACCGTCACCTTCGAAGGTCTGAATCTCGTCGACTGTTAGAACCTCCGGGCTGACCCAATCGCGAAGCCGGAGGGAATCTAGAAGATCTCGCACTTCCTCCTCTTTCTATCCTTAACAACGAATTTTCACGGAAAAAAATATTTAATTGGATTAACCGAACGTTTGGTGAAACATGAACAAACCGGAAAATTTTGATTGATATCAAAATTCTGGTAACTTCAAACGAAATTTTGTAGGTTTGTTCATATTTTGGTCAAAAGTTTGGTTAATCCCACCAAACTTTCTTTTTCCATGTTTCTGTTTGTGCGAGAAAACGTGGAGCTTAAATTCGATTAATTCTCGAATTAAACTGCGACGTTATCACGACGTCGTGACACCAATATCTTTAGATATCGAAGAGGGAGGCGCGTGCAGTTTCACACGCACTCCTCAAGTGTGTATGTGCAACCCTCTGTCTAATCACCCGAGTGTCTTTATTCTCGTAGCTATAGAACGGCTAATTATTATTTTGATTTTTTTCCGCTCCATCTATAGAATACTCGAATGCACCTCCGCCGCCGCCAAAATCCCAGCACTGCAGGGACGATCGCCAAGGTAATGCCGATTACAAGCTCATCATTATCACGCCTACATTTTCTCTCGCGCGTCCTCACGTGCGCGTGCGCGAGCGCGCGCGTCCTCTGTGTGCGCTCATTCGCGTGTCGCAGTCTGTTTGCTACCGGGTGTTTCGTAACATCTGGCGTCGGCCTCTTTGTGGCTCGCTAAGCATTGTTAACCTGCGAATGATCTTGTCCAGAGTGTCGTCATCGAGAAGTTTTGTCTCGATGAAAATTCATGTCGCTAATAATCGCTTCTCTATTAATCGGCCAATATTTTAATTGACTGAAACAATCGGCAAATCAATAATCAAAGTTAATCACTCGTTATGTATGTAATCACAAACAATTGATTGAGGAAATTAATTATTAATCAATGTATAATCAATCGCTTAATTAACAATTAATTAACAATTAATTTCGTCAAACAATTAAATTATTTGTAATTACATACATAATAATTAACCCTTTAAGGACTGTCCGGAAATGTTTTGTGGTAAAACATTGGAATTTCTTTTGATTTACTTAAATTACTATATATTTTTTAACTCATAGTAAATATAAATTAAATATAGATTACGTTCTATCAATTAAATATAGATTACTTTTTCAAAATTCTCCTATGAAAATAGCAATAAAGAAGAAACAGATCTTAAAAAGAAAAAAAATGGCAGAAATTGCGTAGTCGTTTCAAATTACTACCGAAGAGGCTAATTAATTTCGACAATTGTTTTGCCAATTACCTTGTTCATTTGCAATCGTAATCGATTAATGCTCGACACTGTTTGCAACAAGGTGTCTCTGTTCCGCTTTCTTCTTACTCTGAAGCGGGCGAAGCGAGCGTGGCGTGCGCGAAATTGCGTAACAACGAACAGTACGGCAACTCTGGACTTTCCATTGGACTTTTTGCTTCTTATCTTCTATTTTTACTTGCCTGCCGCGGGTTCGAGCGCTATGCCAATCGCAAAGTCGCGATCAGCAACGCGACTGATGCGAACGTCCGTCAGATGCGCGTCGCGGCGACGCACAGCAGCGGAGTATGCGTCCGGGGGATGCATGAGCGAGCATCAACGCTCGCGTGCGTTGGGTAGAAAGATCGTGCAACCGTTTTACGAGCGATCGAGCATGAGCGCAATGATCACGCGGTCGGGAAGCATGATGCGACGTTCGTACTTGCACGCGCGCGATCATATTATTCCTCGGCCTCGAAGTCGCACTAAGTCGCTCGTTGCGCGATAGAGAGCGATCGACGCCGAAAATGACTTTCGCGCGATGAGGAAATCAACACGCGATTCACTTGCCGTGTAGTCCCGATTAGAAGTTTCATATTAATTGCATTGTGCTCGCTTGCTTTCTTGTGGCTGCGCTAGACCGTGGATAGCACGTGGGGAAACGTCAGTGTCGAATCAGTATCAATGCACGACGATGGAACGCTCTATTGTTGTCCTGCTAGACAATTGTACGGGGTATCCGACAACTTGTTATGCTGCCGCGATGTCTTCATCTAGAACTCATCAAGCTGAACATTAAATGGTTGTAGCATTTCCCGTAAACAGCCACGTAAGATTTTGACTAACTAAAAGACGATTGATGAACGATCAACGCGCGATACGGTAGATGAGTCGTGATGAGTCAAACTGAGGAAAATGATCCTCTATTATTTTGCAAATGACCGCATAGATGCTTAGTTATCAATTAAAGAAGATTGTCGCGGACAACCGACCTTCCTTAATTAGTAACTAAAAATCTACGAATTGATTATGTTCGAATTAGGAAAGTACAATTCGACAGCTCTGTTTCTGAAGTACATCACGTCGTACATGAGAGGAAACGATTGAGCAGGATGCGATAAAAATGATGGCAACATTGGGTATCGTCAAAGAGAGAATCGTGCGATGCAATCGAAGTCGACAGGTGAAATTGGAAACCCGCGAATGAACTCGACACGTTGGCACGCGAATTTTACCGACTGGAAGTTAATTTCGTCGAAACAATCGCGCGCGAAGGGTAACCAGATGCCGATGACCCGAGAGCTATTCATTGGTTCACGATGTCAAGGGCACAAGCGTCGTCGACTCCGTCAAAACGATGCTCACGCATGCTAATTGTCTAACGGAAAGGTAACAGTGAACTGGCTGACGTTCAATTTGCACGCGAGTGCAACTTTCGAGCGCGGCTTGTAACGATGGCAAATGCGAAGAATACACGCAACACTTAAACGCACTATATTGACGAATGCAATGACTTTTCCCTTTCCTTCTTTTTTATTTATTTTTTTTTATCAAGCGACTTTAGAGAGGTTCTGGTTTAGGTAGCCAGAAAATAAGAGATTCCTACGAATATTTTTATTTTCCTTGCAGAAATGAATAAATCTATCAGTACAGGGTTTCGATCATACTACCTATTATTATTACAAATTAAAAGAAATTATTTTAAAGAGGATTGAAATTCTCTGCCCAGACATTTTTATGCTGAACGCGGCGTCGCCGAATGCTTCTAACTGACGAACGATATCACAGCTCGTACAATAATCTGCAACAAATGGAACTGGAAAATTTTAAAACTGTATTAAATTTTCAGTATAAACCTGTGTTACACGCCAAAAAGTTGAAATTTAATAAACTGACAGAACTTCAGAATTACAAGCTATTTTTCCTCTGTTTATATATATATATATATATATATATATATATATATATATATATATATATATTTGATGTTCCAGAAAAAATAATAATTTTGAAAATTTTCTAAAAGATTTAAATTCATCCCCTGCAAATTTAATACTATTTTTAAATGTTCACGTTCCATTTGTTTCAGCTTATTACATGCTGTAATATTGTTTACTAGTTATAAGAGTCCGGCGCTCAACACAAAAAATTTAAATATTTTATATTAATTTTTAAATATTCTTTTTATGATTTTCTCATCATTTTGTTTTTATCAAAGCTTGCTCTTAATTTCTTATTCAATATTTCACAGGCTCGACTTTCACTTGAGAGCTTTTGCCGAGCATTGAATTTACTCAGAGGTCGTGAACTTGATTATTGCCTATTAGGAGATAAATATCATTCACCGAGGAGCCGGGTCCTTTATTCGATGCTGTCTTGATCATATTTAACATCAGAGCCGTACACATTTGCACGCTATTACGCGTCGCTAAAATCGGCTAAGTGGCGGTCACGATTATTTTCGACGATGACTACAGTAACGCAATTCTAAGCAGCCACGGTGTGTGCGAACTTCTGCTGATACAGCGCAGTAAATTTGACCGACGTGTGTGTGTGATAGTCGTTGCCGTTGCATAATTGCAATTAGCATAGCTATTTATCAGTTCATCTATCGGGCTCGGCTGACTCGTCCGCTCCTCAACGCAGGGTCATCCTTGGCATTATTGCAATACGAGCATACGTGCGTAATCGCGCAGCTCCCGACGATCCGGTGCGTCGCTAGATAAGTGCGTCAAGTGCCTCTCAGCTTTCTTCCCCGAGCCAAAGTACATTACACTCGTCTGTTGATCGTCTCTTATCTAATCTCCTAGTGATTGATGAGTACATGTCTCTCCGCTCTTTGACAGTTCCGCCGTCGGCGTAGTCGACGATGCACGATGAAACCTGTAGTCTCTCTGTGACGTTTCCTCGAATCGCCGAGACGCGCGAGCGCGGTGAAACGAGTGCAAAAATAAGGCCCCTAATGTCGTGAATAATTAGTGCGTTGCGGGAGGTGATTAGCGCGTAGAGCAGGAACATAATGGAGCCAGTGAAACGTGCGAGTATCTCTCGTGCGCCGTGAGTCGCGGCGTGGAACAACACGACTCTTGTGCGCGCTTTTAAGCGCTTTTGCAGCACCGCGATTGTACTTTTATTATCGCGAACAACGACTGGAAGAAGCGACGCTTATCAGCGACGAGTAGCACGAGTCGAGGTGCTGATAGAAGCTAAACGCGCCTTTGTGGACGAGCTTCTACGTGGCCACGCGAGGTTTCACGCAGGAGTTCGCACGTCCTCCGCGTCTCACTAAATTCGTGCTTTACTTTCGCCGTTACACAAAGTCCGAGTAATAAAACCGTCTGGTAACATCGCGACGTCCTTGATTCGGATATTTCAAGCGTCTCTCATTTCGAGTCGAGCAGCTCGCCAATTCGCGGACGGCGCGCTCCTCCGCGAAAACGCTCCTCGAACTGCGTGCTTGGTGAACCGTTCTCCAAGGAGTAGGGAGCGCGATCGCCGGTGCCAACGTCGCGGCGCCTTCAGACGCGTTTTACGTGCGTCGTGCGACGCAGCTTTCGCGACGGGCGCGAATCCCACGACAGGTGTCGAATAGCTGCGCGCTGTTACGTCGCGACCAGTGCGACCGATTCGACCACTCGGCAAGGTAAAAGTCACCGATTCCCGTAGCTAATCCTGGACATACGTGTTGTGTCAGTCTTTAAATATGAACATTGCAGTTTTCAACATAAAATGTATGCGTCTGATATATGTATATACATTTTACGTTGAAAGTTTAAGTATTCGTGCTTAATAACCAAACACAACGAGAATGTGCAGGGTTAGGTAGGTGACCAGGCATCGATACTCTTACCTTGCCCACCGACGTGGAGACAACGATGCTTCGCAAAAAAGACGATGACGACGCGCAAATCGGTGATGCCGTGATGATCCCGCGGAGTGTTATCAGTGCGCACGCTCGACAATCGCGATAATCGCGTCCATCTAATCGGAAGTTCGCGCGCGAGGCTGTTGCGAGCCAGTTTGTCGTCGTCCTTGTCGTTGACTCACGCGGTGATCACGTCGATTCCGCACAAACAGCCGATCATATGTGACGCACGCGAGATTATCATCGCGCGCGATATCGCCGGGCTTTGCGAGCTTATCGCGCGATTTTTACCCAAGCATTCGCTCGAGCTCTTCGAACGACACGTTTACAGGCCGGCTATTTCGTCTGTTTAAATTAAGAGTGGATTGAACTACCTGAGGCCTCCTCGGCCCAGGTGATGACAGCTGATGGCGCTTGCGTGGATAACGCGCGAAAAGGACGACGCTGAAACGCGTCGGAAATGATCGAAAAGGAGGCGATGGAGGTAGTAAGAAGATCACGGCGCTGTCCTGTCGGCTTTTTCCTGTCCGGCGAAATTGTTCCCCATGAAAAACAGAAAAGCGGGACGAACGTCTTCCCGGTGAACACGTTGATCCACATTGCGCTGGAAATCTGCCGGCGTTCGTTTGAATAGAATGGCTATGAGAGTGCAAGTAACACCTTTCTCATGGCAGAATTTCGCTCTTGCTCGTCGGCACAACAAACAGACGTTCTTCGTTAAATCACCTCGGCCTCTTCGCCGTGAGAAGCGCGAGCACGAGGACGCTAATAAGTGGAAAAGCCTATCACTGCGACCCGTATCCTCGTTTCCAACGTTGACGCGATCTTTCCCGAATAACGTGTATCCTCCGCGACACTTGGTGCGCTCTTGCACGCGCAGCGACTCGTCGGGCGCGAAAGTATCGCGGAAACCCGTGTTTATTATCGTTAATTACGCATTACGAGAGCGGCGGAATGAGTCGACGCCGTTATGTCGCCCGGAATGACGCTGGGTTTAGCGTGACGCGTTGATTGAGAGTGACCAGCAGCAGCAGCAGCGGCGTCTTCGTCGGGAGTTCTCTTTGGTTTCGTGCGCGTTTCGACTCCCTCCCTACCTCTCTTCCTCTCTCAGGTTCTGAAGGAAATGACGATTAGTCGCGCGTAATCGGAATGATCCGGGTCCGCCGGTGCAACGGCCACCACACATGCGACACTTCGCGCGGATATGAAAATGCATTCACCTGTGCATTCAAATGTATTCACCTGTGTGTCGGACAACGTGACACGATCACTTCAACCTTGACAGCCGGCCGGCGCGTTGCGTATCCGTTGGAGTCACCGTTACACGATGACACGGCCCTAAATGTCCGGAACTGGTCGGAGTCGCACGTGACGTCGTCGCAGAAGACGAATCATCGTCCGATGATATCAGCAAATCGAGTTTCCCCGGTTTTCCGTCGCGACAGCGGCTTGCTGTCGACTATGTCGCCGATTGCTCAACGAAGAATCGCGCTTTCTATTCCGTCGTCCGTGCGTTATCGCGCGCGATTCATGCCGGCCATCGTAATCGAGGATCAAGTTCTGCGTAATATCCGGCGCGGTGAGATCGTCCTCGGGCTCTTATCTGCCTCCGAAAATCTCGGAAAATTAATAATCGTCCGGCTCCTTCGCGACTCGCAGCCGGGAGAGAGCGAAGCTGAAGAGAGACAGATAGATTTATAAATAACTCTCCAGTTAGTGCACACAGAAAAATATTCTGACGTTAGGAAAAGCGACTACTCAGTACTCAAAGACTTGTTTTTTTTTTTACGTAACAATGATTTTCAATAATCGATATTTTTTTAATAGTTTGCAACAGTGTTAAAAAATACTTATCAGAAATTTTGGATAAGTTTATTATCATGTACTCAGGAGAATTGGTTCTTCTTACAAGAATTCTTGCGAAACTTTATCAAAGAAAAAGTTGGTTTCGCTAAGCGAACCGAACTTTTGGCCTTAATTTAATAGTCTTGATAGAAACACTATGGAATTTATTAGGATTCAGGATTTTTTCAATAAATCTAGTGCTGGTGTGACAAACTTATGATAGATTTGCGGATACATAAAGTCCTAAAATACTTGAAACAAGTAATGTTTAATTTGACTTGCTTGTTCATTTTGTTACGGAAGTGTCCATTGATGTACGAAACGAGTAAATTTTTTTAATTCACCTGAATGAATAATATGTATTTTTCTGTGTGTACCGGCCGGGGGCTCTCCATCTTCGTCGATTCGCGCGAAGCCTGTAAACGTGTCGTTGTGCAGCAGAGAGTGCGCGACTACAAACGATTTCTCTCGGAGCAGCCGTGACAGGTCGGACGCGACGTTCGCACGCGATGCCTTCGCGATGAGGAACACAGTGAGGACCCAAGTGAGAATACAGACAATGTTGCCTCGCGTCGAGGATCTGGAGCACAGCGTCCAATGGACCAGTCTGGCGAATGATATCGACCGTCTGGAGAGACTCTGTCGTCACGACCGCTCGCGCCGTTCCCATAAATCGGTGCCGATCGAGAGACAGACTTATCAGCGGGCCGCTATACCCGAGATGCAGAGAGCGAGCACCGCCAAGTGCGACGATAACTGCAACGATAACTGCGACGACACGCTCGTGCAGAGGAACTTGACAGCGGATTACCTGGAGTCTGAGGGCTCCCGCTGGAGCTGGAAGCCGCGGACGGACTTTGAGAGGGAGTATTTCTACAAGGATTACAAGGATTATTACTGCGCCGATCATGCGGCTCCCAAGTGTTTCGACCCGGCCTCTCGCGAGTCTTCGAGACAGCGATCTTGCCGCGATCAGGACTGCTATTCGAGGAATCGCGGCTATTCGCAAGAGACGCGACAGCCCTCTGAGAGTCCTGCGGGACGGCGGTCAACGGACCGTTACTCCAGCGGGCTTGAGAAGGAGCACTTCAGCGACAGCAGGGAGAGGCTGCACGAGATCTTCGAGCACAATCGGTACCTCAGGCGACAGTTCTTCGCTAGCACTTCGGCGGCGAACGTGCGGCAAGATTGCAGCGGATTCCCCAGGCATTTCGGCAACAGCAACCAGGAAGCTGCGAAGCGTTACAATGGCTTTGGCAGCACCGAAACGCTGGCCAGCCAGAGCAATCAATCGTCCGTGAGCAGTATAAATGACCGGAAGTCTCGCTGGGGGCTGCAGACGAGTCGCAGCCCAGAGGAGGAGGAGGAGGAGGAGAACGTATTGGCCGCGCTTTCTGTGAGGAACAACGTGCCGCCGCCGCCGCCGCACGGTAATCGTCGGGTCGATCGGAACGATGACGGGAGTCAGAAGGACGGTAAGGTGCTTGTCAACATCTTACCCGAGAGCGAGGTCAGACACATCGTCGTGAGGGACGTCAAGCTCGACGAGGCGAGTAATGAACGGAGCGACGGCTTGTCGCTGATCGATGAAGCTCGATTTCGGAAACCCACGAGCGACAAGGAAGCGCCCGGTGAGTCGCGTCGATGTCGTGCCGACGTCGCCGCGTGGCGCCGCGAGAAAAGCCTGCCGGAATACATTTTCGGTGAATCCACGAGGATCGAGGCTCGAGGCAGCCTCGGAAACTCGGCTGGCATTTGCGACAGAAACGGCCGAGTAGCGAGCGACGACTGGAGCAACGCGAGCGATCGGCCGATCGGCGACTTCCGACGAAACGGATTCGCGCGAGCGCACAACGAGACGTGCTCTCCGATGATTTCTGAAGATAGACGACTGGACTCCATCCGGACGGACGCGTCGATTGATCGCCGGACCTGCTGGGATCTCAGCAAGTCGCTGCCGAACTTGACTATCACGAAGCGGAACCTCGACGCCCCGCTCTACGTCGCTCGCGCAATCAACGTTCCCGAGCTGGAACCCGTCGTCGAACCGTCGGACTGTAAGCTCGATGCTCATATCACGAGAACGAGTCTGAGACGACGACGGGAGGAACGACGACGATTGGGGCAGTGCCAAGAGGAGACCGAAGGTCGGACACGCTCGATCGGCTGCGGACAATCGATATCCGAGGCGACGGACGAGCTGGTCTCTCCTAAACGTTTGACCTCACGGAAGGTCAAGGCGTCGAGGATCCCTCCTCCACCCTTGGACTTAACCATGGTGAACGAGCAATGTGAACGAATGGAAGCGGACGAGGGCAAGTGTCTGAACGATTACAGCGTCGACGTGGCGATCCTGCGCAGCCGTGAGGACCTCGTGAGAGATCTGCTGATCAGCGCTGGACACGAAGAAGCCGTCGTGGACGTCGTTAGAGGTAACACCTTGTCGAAGATTAAGGGTAGAGGTGCGACAGCGGAAGAAGCTTGCGGGAAGAGCGACCAGAAGAAGAAGGAGCGATCGTTCAGACCTCTGCACAAATCCTGTGGCGACATCTCGCTGGCCGACGAGCTTCAGTCGCCGCAGCTCGTCAACAATTACAAGAGCTCCACGTGCGATCTACGAACGGTAGATCCTGCCGTCAGGATAGCTCGACATCCGATTGACCCTGATGACTCCCGCCATGACCGTGCCACCAGCCCTTTGTTCGATCAGACGGGTCCGATTGGCGGGCTTCAGGCCGGAAGCGCGCTTCCGTCGGTCTACGGACCGATTCCGTACAGTCAGTAAACATGCACATAATTTTCCTGAAATAATGCCCTTCCTGCTGCGTGTAAATAACCGTGCGCGCCGTTAGAATCGTTTGGCATAGCTGTTGTTAGTAGCCGTTGGTAGTAGTTGATCGAAGAGAACAGGGAGAACGCGAGAGAGCGGGGATAGGAAGCGAGAGAGGCGGCGAGAAGAAGCGGTTAAAGTAGAGACTAGGTATATTACGCTGCGCTACCAATTTTCAAGAATGTTTACAACTGAATTAACGGGAACACGATTAATGCTGGTGCAGCACATAACGAAATTGCTCCAATAATTGAAAAACGACTTCTCCCGCGAAAGTACTCGAGTAATAGGAGCGTCAACACGCGGCGCGGAATGATGGAACGAAATTACACGACGGGGCGGAATCAGATAGAGGATAATAAGGTACCGTGGGTGAAAAAAAAAAGAAGAAAAAGAAAAATGAATATGGTACTTGGAGCACGCGCGAGAAAGAGAAAGATCCCAGCTGCGTGAGAATCTCGCTCGGAAGAAAGCGATGAAAGGCGCGCGTTCTGAAACACTGAAATTCGGCTTCTCATTTCGGCATTTATGATTAGCGCCTCAAGCCGTTACACGCTGACAAATTGGGTTATGCTGACAGTACGAGACTCTCCTAGGTGAGTCGCGCGGGAACCCCGACGCGGTTTCACTGATGGAGGGCACCGATGAAAGTTTCTGATTTGGTCCGACAACATGAGAGAAAGAGATTCGTGACTCTGTCGCGTGTGTCAATGAATATTCTTTTTTCATTTTGTTACTTTTACGAAAAAGACTTTTTCAATGAGCTATATTTACGACGCAGTCAAAGTTTTAAAAGCGGAGATATATTTTTTCTGAAAATATTCAAAATACATTAGTTTGTTTTTCCTAAAAGTAATATTAAGATCAGATTTCACATATAAAGTTTAGTATACAAGGGAAGAGGTTTCAGCGGAACCTACTTGCTCGGATAAGGGTTAAGAAAATGCTAGATTTGATTAGGTGAAATTGCAAATGCTCTTACGGAGTGAAGATACAAATGCCAATGTCTTGAAGAGTACCCTTTGTTATGTCAAAAACTAAAAAGGTTCTTTCATTGGCGAAGTTCTTTTTTGTTTTTTATATGATGGGATGTCTTTCAATGCACTGACATTTGTATTTTCCCTCTGCACTTCCAATTCTGTGCAACCAAATGGAAAAGCAGTGGAAGTACAAATCCTAATGCCTTGAGGGGTAGCCTTTGTTACGTCAAAAGCTAAAAAAAATTCTTTCATTGGCGAAGTTTTTTCGTTTTCAATACGACATAGAATGCCATTCAGTGCACTGATATTTCCTCTCTGCAAGCAGTATTTGCAATTCTGTGCAACCAAATGGAAAAGCAGTGCAAACTACGAAATTGCGTTATATCTGCGTTATATTCAGCATACAACGTAATATCCCCTGAACTCGAGTGGCTTTATCGCGGAAAATTTCGCGGCGCATCGACGAGTTAGCCGAACGACGATGCGAATGACGGTCGGCCGCCGAAAATGCATCGGCGGAGTCATCGCGAGTCTGCGCTTTGCCATCATCGCGCCGGAGAGAGAGATCGGTCAGTCGCTCGGGCTGCACTCATTTTATCAGTCGCACGGCTCCGGTGCAACCCGGCGCACGCGAGTGCGCGCAGTGCGTGAGTGCAGGCGCGTGCTGTTACATCGCGATAAAGTCTCGTCATTATCTCGCGCAACGCGTTCACGGGAGAGCAGGTGCGTGCACACGGCGCAGCATTTGCTCGCTCCTGAAGCACGAAGCTTCACGTCGTTTTTAAATGCCCGCTTGACAGGCGACGGCGCGGTGAGACGCGGCGTGAATCGATACGCTCGTGCTTTCGTTACGCGTTCGTTACGCTCGTGCTTTCGTAAATATGAGCAAAAATTATCCGCGCTAATGCACGGCGATGTCGCTATTAGAGAGATCTCGCAACGAGAGACACTCTGAACGCGTCTTGTGAGTCGTTATTATTAGGTTTTTGCCTCCAAATCGGTGTATCGTATCTTATAGAACGCTGCATATACGTTTGTTCTGTGTATGAGGCATCGCCTTGCGAGTGTTATCAAGGGTAATCGAGCATCACGCTACACAGAGCTAAAAATGATGCTCAGAGACCGTGGCTAGGTTCTCGCTTCTCTCGCTGGTCGATGACCGCGGCTTAAGTATCATTTCCCTCCGCGAGGAAGCCATATGTTCTGGCGGAATGAGCTGAACAAGTGACGACCTCTCGAAAGTAGGTCGCGTCGCGCGTGATGTCTTGCGCGCGACGCGCATTTTTCCCCATCGGATCAGCCGACGAGATGTAATCCTCGTATGCTCTAATAACTCCGTCGGATCGGTAGTATCGCGCGAATCTCTTTGAACACGACACGGCCGAACGTATGCCATCATTTTTAACGATGTCCAGTGAAGCGCTCGATGACGATGGTTAATTCGACGAAGCGGCGCGTGCCCTGAGTCCAGCGGGGCACTCTAAGTAAACGGCGCGAATGAATGGAACGATTGAAATCGAAATTGACGATTCGCGCGGCTAGTTACTCGCCGATTTCGCGGGATTTAATTGGGATTTAATTACGCGACTATGCCTACGCAGCTGCGCCGAAGAAGTCTGAAAAATTTCGCGATTGTCCTCTTCTGCGTGTATCCCAAAGGTGGTTTTCGAAGCGGATTCGTGACGCCCGACGCGGTGCGACTGATTCGCTATGTCGGGTCGCTCGATTGGCGGCCGATAAATGTGTCGCCTCTTTGATGCAGAATCGCCGAGGCGTTATGTGGAGGGTGAGGTAACGATTCACTATCGCTCGCCGGTGCGCACAGAGGCGAAGGAGCCATTGAGCGAGGAGGAACTCGCGCGCCGGAGCGCGGAGAACATGCGGCGCGTCTACGCGGAGGAACGCCGTCGCAAGTACTTTCAGGAGCTGCACGACATCCACTCCCGCAGACACACGGATAACTTCACGTGAGTCATTTCCATCCTCTTTCCTGTTCTCTTATACAAAACAGAAATTTCAATTGGGGCAAACGCACAGGGACCGGACGAAAAACTCACTGACGAGAAATAATATCTCTGTTACTGCGAACGACAACGTTTGTTTGAGCATTCAGCTGAAACACGATCGAGATAACTCAGCAGTAATTGGCTGAGCGGAAACCTCCTGCAGAAATCACTCTGTTAACTGAGTTTTTCATCTGATCAAGCATCGGAAAATTCAGTTACACTGATAGAGTAGTTTTCTCGTGTAGGAAAACTCGCGCGCGTGCAAAGAGTGTTGACTCGAGAGGCGGATTGAGAAAAAAAATATTTGAAAATGTGTTAGCGGGAAATATGAAATTTATTCACAGAAATAAACGTTATATTCCATAAGTAAATTTTCAAGTTTTTTTGTCTCAATGCAGTGATTGAGAAATGGACTCTTTCGATCTCTTTCTTATAAATTTCGCCCGGCTTTCATAGAAGAGATACTTTTGTTGAGGGACAATTGGAGAAGACAGAAAGCTATTTTTTAAACTTGTCTCGCTATATAATTTATATAAGAATTCGACGTTCTCTTGTTTACGTTGAGTTTCTCTTTGTGTCGACTCGAGAGGCGCATTGAGAAAAAAAATATTTGAAAATGTATCAGCGGGAAATATGAAATTTATTCACAGAAATAAACGTTATATTCCATAAGTAAATTTTCAAGTTTTTTTGTCTCAATGCAGTGATTGAGAAATGGACTCTTTCGATCTCTTTCTTATAAATTTCGCCCGGCTTTCATAGAAGAGATACTTTTGTTGAGGGACAATTGGAGAAGACAGAAAGCTATTTTTTAAACTTGTCTCGATATATAATTTATATAAGAATTCGACGTTCTCTTGTTTACGTTGAGTTTTTCTTTGCGCAAGCATTGAAACGTCTCGAACAACGACGTTAATAATGTGACGAAAAGATACATCTTCAGTTTATTACGCCGTTGTCGGCTGGAAAACATCTCCCGCCGTTCAATGACCATTGCACAACGCGTCATTGTGCGTGGTAAGCTATTTTACGCGGGCGTCACAATGCAAGCGTAATCGTGCGCGCAGGTAGAACTGGCCGGTTTCGTTGACGTCTCTCCGAAGAAGGTTGCCGTAGTCCTGAACGTATTCGTGACAGTTAGTAGGATAGAAAGTTTCTCGCGGTCAGAAGAGAGCATTGCTATCAGGAGAGGTCTCGTGGCTGAAATTCCATCTGATTTTTTAACTGAGATTATCGAGTAACATTTTTCTGAAGCACCATTTATGGAAAACTGAAAATAAACATTGAAAAGCACGAGTCTCTCTTCCATGTCTAAATTTGCGTTTCCAATTTCCACGAAACTCCGCGATGCTCAAACCGTCGCGAGAGTTACCGAAGAGAGCTGGAATGTGCTCGAAATAAACAGAAAGACAATCTTAGTTGTACGGTGGAAAGAATCTTTCGAATCGGCAATTGCAGACCTTCGCAGAAGTCGCCTATACCTCTGAATCGCTACGACGACTTCGTAGACGATTTAAGTCAGAGAAGTCGATCCCAAGATCAAACGCCCGAGCCACGCTTGGTGGCGAGAGCCCTTTATAATTTTATCGGCCAATCATCGCGGGAATTGACTTTCCGGCGCGGCGACATCATATTCATTCGCCGACAGGTGGATAAAAACTGGTACGAGGGCGAGTACAAAGCGATGATCGGACTGCTTCCCTACAACTATGTCGAGGTAATTAACTTCCTTCTTCGAGATTTGGGTTGTATTATTCTCTGAATTTCTTGTAACTCTATATTCGTGAAAATTACTCGAATAGCTCTGTGAACACCTTTGATGAGTATTTGCTTTATGAGTGAAATTTCACTTCAAGAAATTTAAACTTTATCTACCAATGTGCTCTTTGCTTCTTGCTTCTTTTTCTTCGTCTCTTTCTGACTTAAGTCAGAAAAATATAAAGAACAGAAAGCAAAAAGTACAAGCTTTAGAGACCAAGCTTTAGAGAGTGAAAAGCGAAAAGGCAAACTTGAACATTTTCGCAAGAAAATACATGTTTGAGAGACTCGAATTTTACTTATCGCAGATTCTACCGTACGATAGCATACGAACGACGCCGAAAAAGGTTTACGAAGGTCAGGCACGAGCCAAGTTCAACTTTGTCGCTCAGACTAATCTGGAATTATCTTTAACGAAAGGTAAGCCAATGTTGGAAATATATATAGAGAAAGAGAGAATTCTTAGAGAATTTAATTTCTTCATTATTAATACAAATTTTTTCTGCAATGTTTACGCTCACTCAGGGGAAGTGGTGGCTCTGACCAGAAGAGTCGACGACAATTGGTACGAGGGCCATGCAGGAAATCGCAAAGGAATCTTCCCGATTTCCTACGTCGAAGTTATTATGGAGCCTGGGCATCGATCAGGTAATATAACGAGGCGTCGTATTTTTAAAGGGAAACAAACATCTCGAGAAGATCGACAGATAATCACAGGGTGCACTTCTATTGTTATTTCAGAGACACCGACTCAGAACAAACCGGTGGCCTCTCCAGCGGCGCACAGTCTCTTAGCGAACGCCTCTTCTGGAGGCAAGATGAGTATGGGACCCCATCATTACGTGCCATCCATCCCGGTCAATATAAACACAACCCAGCCACATTATAATTCACTGGTAACTATCACACGATGGCTGCGTTCCGAAATTCACTGCCAGTACTGAAATTCTATAGTATATGTGACATGAACTATAGATTTTCAGTACTGGCAATGAATTTCGGAACGCAGCCGATATCTCGTGCAAAGGCCAGCGCGGAAAAAATCGTATTGTACAGTAACACGATCTTTTGAACTTTCAGCCACAAGTGGGCGGAAGTAAGTTGCACGTATCGCAGCTCAGCGAGACTCTACATGTCAACACGCATTCAGAACCGATTCCGTGAGTCTTTTGCACCTTGCTCTTGGATTTACATAGAAATTTCATAGACTTCCCTCGAAATTTTTCATTGCTGCTTCGATCAAAGATACTTTAACTCATTGTAAACGTTGAAGATGTAGCAGATTGAGCTCGACTCATTGCCTCCTCAGACGAGGACATTGAAAATTTTGTGTTATGACTGAGGAACAGCATATAATCCAAGGCATATAATCACTTGTATTGTCTCTTGCAGATATCGGGTGCTGTACAACTACAAACCGCAGAATGAAGATGAGCTGGAGCTGAAAGAGGGCGATATGGTGTACATGATGGAGAAATGCGACGACGGCTGGTACATTGGCTCCAACCAGAGGACAGGTTACTTCGGTACTTTCCCGGGTAACTACGTGGAGAGATTATAAAGGAGGCCGACGATCCGAAACTTGGACGCGTCGCGCATCAAGACCCAGGATAACCTTTACCAAAGCACTAAACGGGATCGTTAAGATATATCATGACAGACCCGTATTTCAGCGAATTTAACCCGATCGCTCCTGATAAGACAAGTCGTTTTCGGCATTCTCGAGCGTGACGCCGAGAACGCTCTTCGCAGCTTCTCACGCCACGCTCCTCGCCGGGAAGAGACTCTTGCAGAAGCGGATCCCCTGGTAATCTGTAATATTTTTGTTAAGATTGTGTATAAGGAATTAAATTGTAATCCATAGTGTGTCGCGACGTCTTCGGTAAGCGCTAATCACGATTGATTTCTCTCATTGTGTTTGTGTCTCTAACGACTTTATTAGACGCGCGAATTGCTAGAATGACTTCAACTTGACATCTTTTGCGCTTTGATAACCGTTCAGATTTTATTAGAACACGCGATTTCTTAACACATCGGTTTGCAAATTTATATTTTCGATATTATCGTTTCTATGCTCGATGGCTCTAAAGTTGATTTATGGCTCTACAATCTATCCGAGACGGGATATGAGATCGACTGATTCCTTCCGAACCACTGTGTAATATGTAATTTCATGTAGCACGCCGTGAAACATAATACAACGAATGAAGGTCCTAATTAGATCCACACGAATGCCACCGTCATATTGAAGTATCTCTCGAGTCAAGCTGATACGACAGAGGAAAGTTATACACCACGTTACTAATATTCTTATTATCTCGATCGATGGATAATTCGTTAGGCGACAGAGTTAAGCGTACGTAGCGGAAAGTAAAGAACGTCACAAGAGTTTTCCATTTTAGATTTAGCAACGATGTTATCGACATAAGACGATTAGAACAAATGTTTAGAACTGTCGGTATTCGTGGCGAGGCGTAAAACGGTGCTCCCACACGATCGAGATTACCGTCATTGTAATTAACGCCGCCGTGTCGTCGGTGCGAATTTTTATCTTCTCTATCGTTACCTATCGCTGAATCGTCGCAAAAATACGGATATATATCGTCAGTATAAATTTGTCGCGATTAATATGGACTGATGTCAACGATGCTCGAACGATCGAACGCGTCTCGATATTCGAGATAATCATCCAAAGTAATTGCTGATTATGTCGAGGCCCTCTTTGGTGACAGTTCTGCCAAAAGATCTAGCGATATAGTCCACGCTAAGAGGATAGTTTGTAGGTAATTGTACGATAACGATTAGTAACTTATTTCTGTTCCTGGCGGCTAGCCTGGAAAACGTCGTTGTGTGCGTCTCCGAGTGAATTTTGCGACGCGTCGAAATTGTGTTGAAAAGAAAAAAAAAATAAATAAAAAATAAGGAAAAAGAAGAAATCGTGTAAAAAACGCATAAGAGCAAACACGACAACGAAGCTTCCGCGGGCCACTTTGAGAATGCGGACATGACAATTGATTTGAGATCACAGAATGGCTGTTTTGCGCTGGGAGGCGAATTAGCATACAGTGACTCGTATTGAATTAGATGCGACGGGTTTCCCTATAATTTTTACTTGCGGTACTATAGATAAATCGGTCACTGTTATCGTTGCATTCGTCAGTATTCGAGATTAACGACTAATAATTGAAAGTTTGCCTTCCTAAATTAATATTTTTGTACCCATTATGTACGCATTATTTGTACCTAGAGTTATATATACAAAGTGTCCTAGACTCTTTTCCACAATTTTTGTGGAAACGGATTGAGGTGAACATAAAATCCCATACCGTGTTGCGATATTCGTATAACAAATCTCGAGATAATAATTAAAGAAGGTTGGTAAGTGATCATGCGCGATATGGTAGATGAGTTATAGCCGTTGTATACTTATACATTAAGTCAAACTGAACAAAAAAGTCCTCTACCATTTTGTAAATGACCACATAGAGTTTTAGGTATTAATTAAAGATTTGTGCATTATCGCGCACAATCATATGATAATTTTCTTTCATTAATAACTAAAAATCTATGTAGTTATTTACAAAATGATAAAAGGCTTTTCTGTTCAATTTGACTTAATGTACAAGCACACGACAGCATACATCGCCACTACAGCTCATCTATCGTATCGCATGTGATTATTCACCAATCTTCTTTAATTAATATCTCGACTATTATTGTGAATATCGCAAAATGGTACGTTCATGTTGACCTCAATCGATTCTCACAAAAACTGCGGAGGAAAAGTATATAATGAGATATGAGATATATACACAGAGTTGGAAAGTAACGCGTTACTTGTAATGCCGTTGCCGTTACCGTTGCAAATAATGCGTTACTTATAACACCGTTACCGTTTTATCATTACTCTAGTTATCTATATTCAATAGTTGATGCGCTGATCGTGCGCAGATAGTATATATTAGGTATTCTTAATTGGATAGAAATATTCGCCTACTTTTTACGAATTACTTTTTACGAAAAGTAACGCGTTACTTTTTCGAGGTTCCCAACTCTAAATATATAATATAAAGGGGTATCACACATACTCACGTGTAACTATATGAATAACAGTAACGCGTCGATATATACGCAACGTAACTGTGTACACATCTATATATATACACATGTTTTATATATATATGTATAATCTATGTGAATAACCGCGACGTGTAGAGGTAATAACGTCGACGTCGCAGCGATATCATCCAAGTCATGTCGTCGAGATCATTTCTAACGTCACCTCGCCATGACTCACGATCGCCTATCTCCCCCTGAGGTTTGCAACAAAGAAACGAAAGAACTAAGAGATTAACAACAGAGAAACGCAGCCGGGAATCAGACAATACTATAACTATAATAATTTACTAGAACAGGACGCGAGATAAGAACAAGAGTGTTATATGGACGCCGAAGTGTATTCGATAAATTTAAAGAAGCGGTAGATGTCGTCCTTGCGCAAAGGGGCCGATCGAGTGAAGTTTGTCTCGTTTCGTTGTCCTCGGCGAATGTTTGAGCGAACGTGTAAGCGCGCAAGTGTTCGCCCGTATAGGAGCGTGTTTCAATTGTCGAAATACATCGAGGCTGCTCTGAAAACTTCGCAATTATCAAACAGCCAAGTTGGCTTTGTTCATTTCAATCGGAAGCTCAACAAAAAGTGTGAGATCTCTTCCATCTGCGCCTTGATGAAAGAGAAGAGAACATACATACACACGGGCTGTGCGTCGAGCAACTTTGCGTCTCGTCCCATACAGCACAAAAGTTTGAAAAAGATTTCAGGAAGATTTCGGAAAGATCTCAGGAAAGTTCAATGTTTCTGAAAACTTTCTGAAACCTTTTCGAGATTTCTGTGCTGTATGGGGTGTATCTCGCGCGATACGCAACATTGTGCGTAAATGCGCGCATATATCCACTTACACATATCTCATTATCGTAAGATAATCGCGTCTCGAGTTTGGTATCACGGGTCTCCGATGAAAAAGCGTGGCGAAATAGTGAGCAATGCTTATTCATGGAGTATCCGAACAGTACGAGCGTAACGAACATAATACCCCAGATAGCGCCAAGAATTCAAAAAGAATTCAGTCGTATGTCACCAGTTCTGAGTTCATTTTTAGATGCAAAAATAATTCTTTTCACTGAATTGAATTCTGAAGAATTCTTCTTACATTTGAAAATGAATTCAGAGTTGATGACATACGATTGAATTCTTTTTTTAATTCTTTTTGAATTCTCTGTGCTATCTGGGACGCGTCAACGCGTCAATTGAACGACTTTTGTTTCTCTCATTCGATTATTACGGGAGATACTTTCAGCAGATATCTTCATACAGTGCAACTCTTTTATTTCGTGTAAGACGATCGTATCGATATGGGCGAGCAACTTGTCGAACAACATTTTCAGATTGATTTCTCTTTGTTGTAATATAGTTATTACGACGGTTCTACGCACTACGTTTTAGCGATAGCGTCGGTACCCAGATAGCACAGAGAATTCAAAAATTTAGTCGTACGTCACCAATTCTGAGTTCATTTTCAGATGCAAAAAAGAATTTTTCAAAGTTTTTCAGTAAAAAGAATTCTTTTTCCATCTAAAAATGAACACAAAATTGGTGACATACGACCGAATTCTTTTTGAATTCTTTGTGCTATCTGGGTAGCGTATTTACTTGTTTCACGATAAGATGTTACTCGCCCGATATACCGATTGTGCGTGGTTCAATTCGAACTTCACCGGCGACGATCCGAATTCACTTGTTTTCACGATACGCGAATTCGCGCTTTAACGATGTTACTATATATTCTAGATGTATCGATGTATTATATATTCTAGATAAAAATAAAACCTAGTCCATTACAGTGTATCAAGGTCCGTGAATTATTGATGTTAATCAGAAAGAAGTCTAGGAGTTTTGACATATATGTAATACTACTATATTGTTAGTCATACTATGCTGCCTGTAAGAGGAGCTTGTCCCAGAATGGAAGGACAGACGATGTCCGAGGAATGTATTTTGATCGTAGTGTACAAGCGCGACGATCAGATGAAGTTTTATATATATATATATATATATATATATATATATATATATATATATATATATATATATACATATACACACACAGGGTGTTTCACTTTAAGTGATATGGTCGATGATCTCGCGAATCGATGATTTTAACTGAAAAATTTTAACGAAAGTTGCATGGCTTGAAGAGGGACACATGATGAAAGTGTGAACTTGACCTTGAGTGACCTTGTCAAAATCAGGTCAAAGTCATTAATGTTTTTTTAAACGAAAACCCCTATTTTTTATTACATATTCTTGTAGCTTATCGCAAGAGCTTTCTAAAACACTATAATAAAGTTACGTTTCATTGAGTACTTCTCGAGTTATAGAGCTTGAAAGTTAAGACAAGACCGATCACTGATCTTTCTGCTCTACAATAATTTCGTCCAGCTTCACCAAGCATAAGAATAATATCAACGATTTAATTTGAACTGTAAGCGGCCATTTTGAAAAAAACTTTGAAAAAGCCCGCTTAGGTAAAAAATAAAAAAAAAGCTATACGAAAAAAAGAGGAAAGTTGAATACGATCTATCTGACGCATGCGCATAACGTTCATAATACACTCAGAAAGAGAGAGAAATGCATATTCCTGCACCGTGGTTCTGGGACCGGACTTTTCTCTCATATAGCAATCATAGTAGTATTAAAATGCGGCTCCAATGGTCTGTAAACATATCCGTATCTGCAAACAGAAAGGGAATCGAGTCGTCATATAGGTATCCGTAAGGCCGGTTCTACAATATGTCATATGTCGCTGTCAGACATTGAAATGCAGTCGATGGTCCAATGAAAAGAGCTCGTCTCGAAAAACAAATCTTCTGATTGGCCTATCGGCTGCACTCCAACATACCACAGCGACATACGACGTATTGTAGAATACGCCTTAGGGTTACACACAAATTGACACAACAATAACGTAAGACGTACCGTAAGAATTGACCAATTATGTTGAAAATCGTCGAACCGTAAAGGTCGTCATTTTGATGAATACTCGATCGTAATTAGTCAATTCTTACGATACGTTTTACGTTACTGTTATGTCATTTGGGTGTGAAGGCCCTTAAGCTGAAGGCCACACACCTTTTCGTAACAGTAACCGTAAAACGTAACGTAAGAACTGACCAATCATGTTGAGAATCGTCGAATTGTAAGGTCGCCATTTTATGAATACTTCATCGCAATTGGTCAATTTTTACGTTACGTCTTAAGGCCAAATCACACTAACTATTGGCGATAGATGATTGACGATTGAAGATTGGAACTTGACCAATTGGAACAAAGCAAGCCAAGGCTGAAGCTTGTTGATTCGTTAAAATCTAATCTTTAATTGTCAATCGTCAATCGCCAATCGCTAGTGTGATTTGGCCTTTACGGTTACTATTAAGAAAAGTGTGTGTGGCCAGCTTAAGGCTGGTTCTACAATACGTCGTATGTCACTGTCGGACGTCAAAACGCAGTCGATGAGCCAATCAGAGGATTTGTTTTTCGAGACGAGTTTTCCTGATTGGACCATTGATTGCGTTCCGACATCCGAATCCGTCATACGATGTAGAACGGGCTTTTTGTAGGATTCACATCGCGTCCGATGTCCGACGTACGACATCCAATATCCAATAGGAGAACAGCTTTCTAATATAGAATTCAATTCTCCTTTGGAAAGCTATTCTTTTATTGGATATCGGACGTCGTATGTCGGACATCGGACGCAGTGTGAATCCTGCATTAGACCATCGACATATAGTACTGGACGGAGCATTCGACAAGCTTCTTTGATCTTTCGTGTTGAGAGACCTAGAAAGAAAAAGCTAGATGTGTGGACACGGATCTCTCTTTCTATTCTATGTTCATTGGTTGAATTTTGTTTAAGGAGAAAGGGAACAGTATCGTATCCTTAAAAGTTGGGAACATACGTTATTGCATATGAGTTACTACATATGATTACATTTACGTGTAATACATATATATTACAAATTTCTTATTTATTTTATAAACATTTTTATATTTCATCTTTACCTTATATCTTATATCCTTACTGTTATGAAAAAAATTAATTAAAATAATAGAATTGTAAATGCCTCATGGCCCCGTTGCTCTATAAACCGCTCCTACCCACATATCGTCTTGTCTCTTTCTACGTCTGTTAATACGATTTCGGCACCGTCGATTTAATGCTCCGTCTAGTACTATATGTCGATAACAAAACGTATAGTATAGCTGCTCTCAGGTTTCTTTCCGCCTTAAGTTAATATACTATAGTTCTGCAATTTACTAGTTATGTATTCACTAGTGTGTATATGCACAGATTAAGGTGCAATGCATATATAATATAAATTTTCGAGTGTTTTCTCTTTTTCTAATGGTTCTCCATTTTGCAACTGAGATTTCACTAATTTAATGCATGTATTTTTATTTTTTTATATTTAATTCTAACACAATGTGCAGCTGATAGTGAGACTACATCAAAGTGGCCACCTGAAGAAAATACACAGAAGAGTGAAATTGTCATATTGATACAAAAAAGTTATAAATCATGAAAGAGATGTTGACGAACCAAATTAGTGCTGAATACAGTAATTCATTTGTCAATAATAACAATGGAGATGCAGGCACCAGTATTACAAATGATGATAACTTTAGAAGATATGCTATGGTCAGTACTGAATGGATCTCTGCTATCGGTGAAGAACTAGGCATGCATCCATTGCCTGATCCTTTGTTGAAGAGACTAGCTGAAGATGCTTCCTATCGCTTAAGAGAAGTCCTACATGTAAGAATATAATTGATTCTTATATAATATTTCATACTTCAATGTTTATATGTGATGCATACAATGTTAATTATTTTGCCTTCAGAAATGTGTTACAAGACTGAGGCATAGTAAAAAAAAACGACTCACATCTACAGATGTAAACGCAGTAATTACTAGCTTATGTGATGCAGATCCGGTTCTTGGTGCACCAGAATTTATGCCAGAATATCATACAGAAGCAAAAGTATATACACCTAATGAATCCGTTGTCAATCTCGTGCATCAACTGAATGAACCGTTGAATCTATCTCAAACCAATGTGCCATATTTGCAAGGTATTTTCTTTATAAATTTCCATACTCATTTCATATTTATCTTTCATATATGGTATCCTAATTTGTGCATTCTCTCTGAAACATTATTTTTCTCCTATCTAGAATCTGAAATATACGACTTGAAACTCACAGAAGCACGTCACAATTATGTCAAACGTGCATTGAAAACTTTATTTAATGGCTCTCAAAAGACTTTTCAGGTATATTATAATTAAATATCTTAGTTTAATGAAAACAGTGTTTATTGTCCTGTATTTTTAGGTTTTAATCAATGATTGCGCCACAAATGTACAATTAGGTGATGAGGGAGTTGTAGATAAACTGATGTCTATTGCCAGATCTTTAGTAATTTCAAACAATGCTCAGTACACACGTGTTTCCACGCGAACGTGTCAGCTTATCATAGCTATTGCGAGCAATAGTGAAGCTATCTATCCATATCACTTAACTTCGGTAATGGATTGCAAAAACATCATTTACATAAAAAAATATTCGTCAAATCTTTGCACACACTTTATTCTGTTATCCAATCACAGGTAGATAAATTGACTGAATTATTGTTGGAGTTGCTGCTAGGCCAGAGTTTCATTAATCCAAACCTGGAGGTACTCTTTAAAGAATGTGCGCACAAACTGATGCTTCGGTGGCCATCTATTGCTGACAAGTACAGAGACATTGTAATTGTATATACATACAGGTGTCCCAGATTCGTAATGGTTGCACTTATACATTAGGTCAAACTGAACAGAAAAGTCCTTCATTTTGCAAATGACTATATAGATTTTTAGATATTAATTAAAGAAGATTTATGCATTATCGTACACAATTATGTAATAATTTTCTTTCATTAATAACTATAAAAATCTACGTGGCTATTTGCAAAATGATAAATCATTCTTTTGTTCAGTTTGATGTAATGTACAAGCACACGATGGCACACGTCGTCATTAGAGCTCATCTACCGTGATCATTCATCAATCTTCTTCAATTAATCTTGAGACTTACTGCGAATATCGCAAAATGATATAGGACCTTTATGTTCATCTCAATCCGTTCTCACGAACATGGCGGAGACAAATTGGGACAGCCTGTATAGCACAAATGATTAATTTTAGGAGATTGATTTTTGCAATATTTATCGCCAGATACATACCCATAATGGAAAGTGCCTTTCTGAAGGATGAAAAGGAGAGCGTCGAGATCAATAAGAAAAGGATAATGGCCGTGGAGTTGTTGGCGAGCATTCAGCCCCTCAGATTCTTCCATCACAAGACCGAGCATGTACTTTCCGTACAGAACATTTTGTATCTTTACGCTTCACCTGGATCGTTTATCTGGCACCAAATAGCTGTCAGTATCAATATGTTATGTTGCTTTGTGTTACGCTATTCTAGTTTCGTGCGTGCATTATCTTATTGCTCTCGTTACAGTTGACTATATGCACCCTCGTGAAGTCGCGGAATCATTCATTGGAGCTCACTGCCTTGACCGAATATTATGGTGACTCGTTATTGCCGTATTTACCAGTTCATTACGATAGCAGCACGAAAAAGAAAACGAGCAGGAAACCCGGTGCACTGCCTATCATAATCAAAGGTAAAATTAAGTACGTTAAAGTGAGACCGTTGTTCAACAATAGGACGCCGACTCCGTGGGATCGACAAACTACGTTTCCGGATTCTATTCTGAGAGGACCAAGACGGGAAATAAGGTACGCGTGTGAAATTCAAAAATTCGTGTGAAGCTAATCTTTAGAAATTCTCCTAATATATTCTGTGTTACATTGCAAACTTAATTGAAGATTTGCATTCGCTGGCGGCCGTCCGGTTCCATCTAGCAACTTGAGACGTGTCAACTTACGAGCAAACTATCAAATTCTGAGGAATGAACTTCGAGCCACCCTTGCTCTAGTCGCGTCACGTAGACTTCTCGCGGTCAAAGACAAGGAGAAAAGACCCCATGACTTCTACAATTTGGCACACGTTTTTTTGTAAGATTGATCGTACTCACGTCGTACATATGCGAGAGATGAAAAGATGCAAATACCGGTGCGATTATTTCATTCGTTACCGTATCTTTTTTGTACAAATGTTTGCTAGTATAAGCTCTTAGAGCGTATACATCCTCTTGTTATTTAAAATTGAAAATAAATGTTTATTATGGCGTTTCTCGTCGAACTTTCGAGTTATCGGCTGACAATCTTTCACTTGACAGCTGAACGAAAAACCATTGTAGTATTAAACAATGTCGTCGATCAGAAGATGATGCAGCTTCTAACGAAATTGTTAAAACAGCTTCACGGTTGTTACTTTATTTATGCGATGTAAACTTTTGTTTAGCTCAATTACGTTTCTAAAAGAGAACTTAAGGTTTTATTTCACTGTGTATGTAAATAGTATTCTCTGCATTCGTTTTATCTATGAGTTATACGCAAAATTTCTGTTAGCAAAGCAATTCTGGAGAGTTGGTGCATACCAAATAATGCAAATTAGTCAAGCAATATGAAATGAATATTAGTACTTCGTTTCAATACCCATAATAATAAGATCTTTTTTAATTTCGTAACTCTTTTTCTCTCCCTCATTTTAACTCCGATACACATATTGAATTGTGTAACACCTTTAAAAATCCAGTCCTTGTGAAAAGACATGATGAATATAATGTACATGTCCTCCTTGTAAATGTGATTTTTCGTCACTAATTTGTGTACAAGGTTTGTATTTAGTCGTGGTTCGTACGGTTCATGTTTTCCTCTCTTCTGACGTCATCAATTCAATATGATCGCAGTGATAAGACCCAGGTAGAACAAATTTTTAAAAGATACCTTAAAAACATCCTGTATGTGTTTTTAAAAACTATAATATACTAGATTTCTAAAACCTTGACTCCTTAGATTCTCCATCAAGATATACAACTCATAATAATAAGTTCAATATTCATAATCGAGTCTTATATTTAAGACTATTTTAAGTTCTATTTTAAGTATCTTCAGATACTTCGTAGCCAATGAAATAAGCTATACAGTATCTAAAGATGAATTTAAAATGATCTTAAATTAAGATCCGACTATAAATACCAGCCATAGAGCTTTTATATATGACGAATTGAAAATCGATTATCTTTCAAAAGATTTACGTAAAAATCGAATTGATAATAATCGATTAAAAATAATTGATTTTTATTACGAGAAAATCGATTTTCTGAAAAATCGATTTGAAATCGAACATCCTTAAGAAGGTTCATAGAAGGCCTACGTAAAATATCCAGCCGTCTCTCCGTTGCTGCTTCCTTCCGCGAGTGGCTAAGTTAGATTAGTAATATGTCGTAAATAAATTAACTGTGATAAAAAGTGCAATTATAATATTAAGTTTTTATTTAATGAAAAAGTGCGATAAAGAAAGATGGACTACTAACGGCTTTCAACATCAAGTGGCATCGACAAAAAGAAAAAAAATTTAATAGTAAAAGATCCCATCATGCGTAGTTAAATATGGATATTTTTAAAGATTGCTTGGCATCGCATGAAGACGATGAGAAAGTTGTCTGTACGGCTCGTATTATCTTAATATGCGAAAAAATCATAAAATAAAATGTTTACTTATGAACAGAGCATTCTGTTTCTTTCACAGAAACTTTCTTTTCTCGGCACTGAGGGTACAACAATGTTTGCTCAATGCACGTGCGCGAGTAAATCTTTCGAAGCACTGCCAGGGGAGAGCCTTAAGATTTACAAGATATAAGATAGTATTCATTAAGTAAAAAATATTTAGTAAACATACGTTGAAAAGTCAATCCTTTCAGAATTACAAGTGTTATTCGGTTTTGGTAACGCAAATTTTGCTTGTGTGCTTACATTAATCACATGCGGTGAACGAAAATGCACGGAGCTTAATCCATTTCTCGGCTTATATTTACTAAATATCTTCTACTCAGTATAACGAATACAACCCTGTAATTTTGAACCCTTTTTCTTACACTCTGTATACTGAAACTGGGTGAGAATGAGAACGCTATGGATAAATGAAGTTGCTTTTATTGCCGCACTCGTGGGACTAGGTAGGCTAATTTTACGTAATGCACAACCGAATCGAATAGTAGAGCGAATAGTCCTAACAAACACGAGCTTGTGCACCATGACTATAGACGTTTTTTTTTAAGTTAATCACTCGTCGATTCATCTAATTAGTCCACTATCATTACTATGGCTTAGAGTAGCGTAAACAGAGACAGATATCGGCGCGTGTTATATTTTGCACTATGATTTGTCGTATCAGACAATAAAGTATAGAGTAAAATATTTTTGATAATTTCTCATCGTTGTTAAACGAGAATCCTTGAGAGTAGACGGGTCTGTTAACGATTAGTAAATTACGATCGAACGAATCCCGTATATTTACACACACGCACACGCACATACACACACATACATACATACATACACACACACATACACGCATATATAATAATTTATAGAGAATGAATGAGTGTAATCGCTATGTTACACATGCTCTTTATTTGCCATAATTTTTAACACGATACGACAAGAATGTAGATTCGATCGATTTTTTTCACTGGAAAAAGGTGACAGTCGACAGCCGTGATGATTAACATCAATAGTCGATAATAATGATGAGACTGTCACTGTAAGTTTTTATTATCATCAGATCTATCGATTTCGTGTTCGTTATTGATAATAAGCGGATTTTTAATTGCTCAACACAGTCCATTAAATATTCGACTGCATCTTGTGTAGCTCTCTGCTAAAACTAATATTTCCCTAGTCCACATTTTTATTATATATTTCTTAAAAAATTAACGAGATTCTCACTCTATCACTTTCTCTCTCCATCTTCTCTCTTATTCTTTCATTCTCTCACTGTTTTAATTTTCTCATACTATCACCGCATAAATTAGAGTATAGACAAATGAATATACAATAATCATATAATATCTAGTTTCTCTCCTGACATCCGTCGCATTCCGTTACCATTCACTCCAAATTAGTATGTGTTACACGCATTATCAATCTATATCATCACGCTAGTGTGGGACAAGAAATTCGCGAATAACAAATAACGATTTCGAATACGTATTTGCAAAAATGCATTGTATTTAATAACCACTAATACATTTATATCCGAACAGCTAAGTATCTATTGAGACAGATTTTGCAAAGAGTCCGCTACAAATTTTGCCGGCAGCTCTCACTTGCGAAAATATAACAGGATTTGTTAACAGATTACAACAGCAGATTGGCGACCATAGCCGAGTAATATTTGCCGTTTCACAATCCAGCCTGAATGCATTTAAATCAAATACACACTGCTCGACACTCCTCGGTTTCTGCCGTTAAACTGTTGTCCGGTTATGTCAGCAGGCTGCGCCGATAGAACACAAACAACTTAACGACAATGGTGCCAAATTTGCCGCGATATTTCGACTGAATCTACTGTCAATTTGTCACGGTTGATATAACAGCTGGCACCTCTACTTAGGATAAATATGCGTTCGTTTGCATGGAAAATGCATTAGCATTTATTTTACATACGTTACAAGTGCATATTAAAAATCGTTATTCTTTACCCATCGTTCTATGACACAGAAAGTAATAGAAAGAAAACGCAAAGTCCCCTTTATACTCCTTTTGGACTGTAAGAATAATTATTGTCGCGTCCTGTGGAGAGGACAAGAAAATATAAAATAAACCGCTAAACACACACTTTCTTTAGTCTGGACGGGCTATTTTTCTTTCTTTTTTTTTTTCAGATTCGTCCCGATCTGAGCGTAGAAATTTCACGTGAAAATGTACTTGATCACGTTTTCGCGTACCGCTTTGACGCTACTAGCGCTATTGGAGTGCATGAAATAAATGCAAATAGAGGAATGCTTCGCGGAAGGCAGGAGAGCCTAAATATCATACAACAGAATGCGAACTCACTAGCACCAAGCATATACTGCACGCAATAAATTAAAATGACGTATGGAATTTACATAGTACCCTGACTTCACTAATTTACGATCGTACACACTCCTTCTTTCTGCTGGTCGTGAGACATATGTACGAACCGAAGCCGCACAGCTGCAGCTTGCTTGCAGCCGGAATTACTTAAATGCACTCCTTGGTATTTAAGTAAACGCGGACGAACGAATTACAACACGAACGTGTCCTTATATATTATAAACGATAATTAAATGAGTCAAGTCGAATTGCTTCTTGGATTGATCACAGTGAGCAACATAAACAATCAGAGAAAATGTAATCGATGAATCTGCGATAACAAGTAACGTGTATTTAGAAAACTTCTCTCCTCGAAAAGCAGATTTCAATACGTATAGTACAAATTGTCGAAACAAAAATGAACAAAACACAAATTGCGAAACGTTAAAATACGTTAAAATATGTGTCTAACGAAAAAAAATAAATATATACATATATATGTATATATATATATGAAGAGAATATATATATATATATACACACATATTTAAGAAAAATTTTCCTCACCGAAATATCGCTTATTCTCCATGATTGCAATCGTACATTATACTAAAATCAACACACTTTTGGACTTGTATTTACAATAAATTATACTACAAAAATTTTTTCGCGTAAATAAATATCTGCAATTAAAAATTCGATTTCAATTAAAGCGCAATGGAAAACCTCGATTTCCGTCCACGTTTCCGACGTGGAACCAATTTGCCGGACAAATAAATTACACTGTAACTTTTGCAATGTCATATATCGTTTTTCAATTCTTGCGCTTGAGATCACGTTTGGACGAGGAAGTCAACTTGAACGTTAATATTAACGAAGAGTATACTCGCAGCGGCGCGACGAATTACGCCGTCGCCCGAAATATCCGTTCAGGAATAGATGACTTCGCGCGATATTCTCCGCGATGTCGCATAAGTACACGGCAAATTATATCAGACGAGCGCGTAACGTTCCCGCTACGCGCCACGAGGAACGTGAACTTTGTAGAACACAAACAAAACTAAATACGAGCGAGAAATAGACGAAACGAGAGATCGCTTTGTGTACGGACGTCCGAATCGGTCGAAGCCCTCGAAACCGAATCTATCCGACGGTTGCTGCAACAATCGGATATATATTCAACGAATATCAAGTAATAGTTGCAAGTTGCAACTCGTTAAAATAATTTTCACATTTTCGATCGTGACAAGATTTGCCGGAAAAAGTGTCATAGCGCTTACAAGCGGACCGGGCAATTCGCCCGCGATGAATTCTCCTCGCAGAGAAGAGATCTCTCTTTTTCGAAGATTCGAACGTCTGGAACGTGAGAAATGTTGCTATACAGAGAATATTAATGTAGCCGAGTTCCGTCGTTAAAGCCGTAGCTTCCTGGACGTCGGAATAAGGGACTTGATCGTATTTCCTTCTACCTTGACGTCACCTTGCTCCGCGTCATTTGGGTCACATAGTTTAGCACAGTCCTTTGATTTCAGCGAATTGGGCACACTCTCCGACGAGTGTCTTCTCGCGTGCATGTTGTTGCGACGTGACGTCTGTTCTTGACGAAGTTTTAATGTATGAGGTAAACGTTCAGTTGGCTTGCGATGGCTTCCAGCGGAGTTAAGCTCAGTGAGCAGCGAGGGTCGCTGACGGTCCCACGAGTCACTCCAGCTAAAACGGAAAAGTTATCAATGAGAAAATGACGCGCGGAGATGGAAAATGTACTATTCGCGATTTTTTATTTCGGCGAATAACTCGCGAAAATATAATATCTTTCAAGGCGCAGTCACTAATAATCGAATCAGACATTGCTATGTTAATTACAAAAATTTTGTCTTCTTTTGAGTTATGAGACGATTTGTTTTATACATAAAATTTCACTTACCGCACAAGGCTATTCAAAGCAGCATGAAACATTACGTAGTGTAAATCGAGTATATTATCGCAAAAGATTTGTTTTTAGGGAAACGTCTTTAGGTATAATTATTTCGACAGACTTAAGACGTAAACGCATTGTATTATTGCTACATGCTGGAAGCGTCGTATTTTATAAATAGACGATAAAGCAAGAGCCATCTACACTGCATCAGAATAATCGAGGATGTCTTCAAAATTCGTACGGACTCTTACAACGAACGATTAGACCTTGTGAGATCGCGTAAAATGCGATTACTTAATTATCTTGTCTCCGAAAGTGAAGACAGGACTCTTATTAAACGTCAGACGTAGATGAATACAAGAAATAATATGAACACAAAAACTGTAAGATCAGAATATCAGTGCTATTCGACCAATTGAACGCGGCGACGCTAAAATAATTTACTTACGATATATACAAAATAATTTGCTTATATATAAGATATGTACAAAGTATCACACGTATATATACAATATGTGTGCAGATTATCTCCAACGTTTCATTCTGCACATGCTGTTCATTCAATGCATATTTATTGGAGGTCAGAGGATGCAAGAAAATCAATGAAAGATCTGTTCCTTTTTTTTTCAGCAGAGAACAATTAAAATGTTTTTCAATATATAAAAAACCAAATTCAAACGAGTAAGATTGAGGACTTTTCCTAAGAAGTAAGAAATCTGGTCGAATAGCTAAATATCGGAAATTGCGATACTTGGAACCATGCAAAACGAACATAGGTGTTAATATATCATGCTCAGACTAACGTTACGAGTATAAAAGAGATGTACGAATACGAAGATATTAATCGCACAAAGCAATACACATCCCAACACTATGTCACACAAATTGATGGACTCTACCTTCCCGATTCTGAAGCTGTTTGTTTGCGTAGAATCAGCCGAGTAAAGGGTGCGACCAGAACAGCAGAAACGACATATTATTTATAACATACATTTGTGATAAAGAGATAAATGTAATATTCAAAGTGCGACCGTTCAGTGGCGTAAACATAATTTATGTCAATGTAATTTTCACTCGTAAAGACGACAAAATATGATCGACACGGCGGTACACGATTGAATAATCGGTAATCGATTGTCTTCAAAGGAAAGTATTCTAGATTTCGGAATGAAGATTAAGTATATAATGAGAATTTAGTCAGGATCAGAGTCGATTGAATAGATGGATAAGTTAAATCTCACCTGACGAGAGGCCCCATGCTTCCATCCTGTGGGAGTGACTGTAGGAGCGAGGGCCCCGCCGATACTGGACGTATCTGCGATTGCAAGAAAGTAAAGCGTGTTCTTTTACTATGAACGACGTATCATATACGAACAATAACGAGATAAGACACGAGATGAGCGCAACGAACTAATCGCGTGACGGTGAGCATACCTTCTCCGTTTGCGTGGCGGCGTTACACGTGTCTACGCAGAGCGTGTTGTTGTTGCGCGTTACTACGATGCAATTTTGCGCGTCGCCGTTCGTAGGTCCTTGCAGCTTCGAACATTGAACCTGCGAAGAGACGATCCACGATTATTACACTTGCGCGACTCGCATCTTCGCACGAATATATGACGGCTGCTTCGAGGATGATCGTCGATCGGGGAGTTGCCTTCTTCCTCTTCCACGTGCAAAGGAGCGGTCAGTTCTCACGTCGCGATTATTTACCTGAAGCTGTTGTATGGTGCGATCCCGGTCCTCCACTTGACCCTGAAGAAAGATCACTTGTCTTCTCAGATCCGCTAATTCGTCCGCGATACTGCTGCCACCGCTACCCGGTGACGTGCTCACGTCGATAGTTTCACCACTCTCGTTCAGATTCAGGTTCAGGCTACAGAAGAGGCCATTCTGCAATTTGGACGTACTCTAGTGTGCATCGACCTTCTTAATATTTTAAGAGTTGAAGTAAAATTATTGTGCGCATTACTCCATATTTCTCTTTCAAAGATGATAAGAATACGAACCTTCACAGAATTATCGAATGGGTTGAGAGTGTCTGCCTAAAAAGCAAAATCGAACATCAGCAATTTGCACATCGAGTTCTATCGTCTATGACTTATGTAATTCGTAAAAATCACTGGGAAGGAGTAAAATATTAGTGTTATAAACCGCAACAGAGCTCGGCCATAATTTGCGCTTGCAAACGTTACTCGTTACATCATTTTATGCAATTATATTAAATTAGTAGATGATTGCGCGCGTTACTTTTACTCGATCCCATGGTTTATAATGAATGATGTCCATTATGTTTGCACACACACACGCATGCGAGTGAGGTGATACAACATCAGTGGCGAAAAATATAACAGAAAGAAAAAATCAATGCAACGTACCCTCGTCAAATCGTTCTCTCCTGACTTGAGACGCAAAATCAGGAAGGACGACGACAAAATGAAAAGTAAAAAAGTCGTGTTAATAAAAAGGGCAAAAATGCGGCGCAGTGTATAAAGAGATAAAAAATGTGCCGTTCATGGTCGGACGACACTCGCGCAGCACGAGTCGACCGGCGTGAATAAAAAAACAGAAAAAAAAAAAAGAGAAATACAGCGCGCAAAGCACATTAATACGAGACATGAAAGCGACGTGCAGAGATCTCGAAGAACGACACACGGACGAGCAGGTTGCGCAGCGTCGTACCTCCTGAAGAACTCGTTTGAGTTTCAGCAGCATCGTCTTCAGAGAGACGATGTCCTGGAACATGTGCTGATACGTTGCGCGGTCTATCTTCAGGCTCGCTTCGTCACCGGAATCCAGACACGGGGATTGCAGCTACAAACAGAAAGATATCGTGATCCCCGCTTTCGATAGCGTGTCGGGTAACTACTGAACGAGACTTTGGAGAAATCGGAGGCCAGAGGGCGGGAAGAGCGCATTAGCGCGATAAAAGCAAGGACTTACGTCTCCCGTTCTCCTCAAAGGACTAGAAACTTGACGATTGCGCATGCTGTCCAACGAGCGCGGCGACTCCGTTCCGGATCGGTTGCGCAGGAACCTCATCCTGTCGCTGGCGATTCTGAAACAAAAAAGTCGTCCGATTACTCACGGCGAGTCACTTTCAGCGTGTCGCTGGCAATTGACTCGATAGGAAGCTCAGGATCGACCTCAGGGGACAGAAATCCGAGGGCGCAGGAGGGAGCGCTTTCGAGGGAGCGGAAGGAGACGTCGAAGCGAACGGGACATTAATGATTCATCAAATGCGGCGTCGCGAGAACCGCAAGGTAGCGAGAGGCGAATTACTATTGCACCTGTCATAAATAGTGAAAGCCTCCACGAGAGCGCGGCTGAAAGTATTCAACACTCAGGAAGTCGCACATTCGCACGTTATCGCGCCACTCATCGCGGTCACGCCACCGCGCGATACAAAGGGGAGAGAAGAATGAGAGGAGAGGAGAGAAGAGAGGCGATACACGAGGATTCTCTCTCGACTAATCTCCCTTCCCTTGACTCTCTTCTCTCCTAAGTGACTCGGAAATATCTCCGCGAGAGCGCATCCCGAAGAGGCACTCTACCTTCCGGAACTATTCTTGGCGCGAAGAGCGGCGGTTGCCGCGCTGGCGACGACGCCACCGGAGATTTGGTGGCCGCTGCTCGGCGGCTTCGGCTGCCGCGGCGGTGGCGATCCGTTCGTGGGTGTCGAGCTCTCGGAGGAGAGACCGGAGTCGCGTCCATCCTCGCCGACGGTCCCGCCGTTCTCCGGGCTCGCTGGCGCGCCGCGGGTGCGCGCCGGCAGGCCGGTGGTGCGCCTCCTGGCGCCCTTCGAGCTCTCGAGCGACGAGGAAGCCATCCCCCGCCAGGCTAATTGCCCCAACAGTCACGCGTCAGTCTCTCGGGAGCTCGTCTTCGCTGTTCATCAGCCCGTAATTTCGCGATTCCAGGTTTCACCGACGAAGAGGACGAAGAAGTTTCACCACTTGGGACGTCAAACTTTGAAATTCACGCGTGGTCAGGCAGTTAAAACTTCTGAGGGAGTTGAATGGGGATTTCAAGGGGTCGACGAAGCGTCGCGAGCGTTTTTAACGACGACGAAAGTCGAATCGTCCGCTGTTAATTCCTCAGACCTATTCGAATAACTTTTTCAACTAGCATACATCAATGCAATGAGTGAAACGAGTATATTTGGTTACCCTCTAACTTGTTGCACCGACATACGCCGACTCAGGAGTCGTTCGAACCGACCTCTTGCGTTAGAATAAGCCAAACCTGCCTCAATCTCGTCATTTCGTAATAATGTAGGCGAAAAGAATCTGCGAGATGCCGCGAAGTAGATGTGAGTGCGAGTTGCAGTGTATACTTAAAATTTCTGTGGAACAAGTGCCGACACAAGGAAACAAACGCGACTCGGTCCGAGGGAAGTTTCACGCACGCGATCGGGACGGGCGCGAACTCAACGGGCGAGAGTCAGACGGGCGTATATCGGCGCGCAGAGCGAGCTGCATCGCGACGCCATGAGGAGGAAAGCGTGGCGGAACGGGCTTTTCGTCCGAATTGGTAGAGTGACGTAGAACCGTTGGCTGTAGAGCCGCGGCGATGAGTAATTCCGTAAATATGTAGTTGCACTTTCCTGAAACGCTCGCTGGTTTCGCGCGTCTAATTACCTAATTGCGGCCGTATCCATGTCCGCAATCCGCGCGCGGAATTGCGCAAATTCGATTGTCGGGCGTGTGATTCGCTCGCACGGCGGGGTGTCGCGCGGCACATCTTGCTCTCCTCGATGGCGACAAAGTCGCAAATGAAGCCGCGGGCTTGTTCAATTCGCGGTCGCGGCGTAATTAGGTCGTTTTTTTATCAGTCCGTAATGGTGAGACAATTCGCCCGACACACTGATGAGAGAAAACCGAGTCAAATCGGTCCCAGAGTCATGTTATCTGATTCATATATTTGTCGTGTACGCAAAAGGGATCGTTCCTTTCAGGACATGGGTACTTTTTCTATGTTCTGAGAGGAACGTTTTGCAATCACCTTGCCACAATGTTGCTCTCACAATGAACAGATAAGCAAAAACGCATAGCCAACACTGGCTACATGACTCTTGGACCGACTCGACCCGGTCTCCGCTACTTAGCGCTTTAACGTCCGTCCGGCAATTTATTCTCTTTAACGTAACCGAGCGCAACTCCGTCCCTTTTAATCCTGTCGTCGTCGCGCCTCTTGTAATTTGCTCATTAGCGCCGCCGCGCTCCTCACCACCGCTCTTTCCACTTCATTTTCATAACAATCTGAAACGAAGACTCGAAAAGGTTGAGTCACTCCACCGCGGGTGAAAGTTACCTCATTGAAGTTTCCTTCGGAACAATTACCGTGTGTATCTCTTCGCTCGCTCGTTCGCGCGTTGCCGGAATAAAAGAAATCACTGTCAGCGTCTTCTCTCTTTCCCTTGCTCACGCTCGTCGAAGGGAATCGCGATGTGTGTCGTTTAATTGCTCCATCGCCGTCTATCGATTCCACACAAAATTAGACCGTACTGTTGTAAACCGAATTAATTGGAGCATAGCTTTTCTGTATGGCCGACGGCGAGCGCGGCACAATTTTGATATTCCCGAAGCGGCGCATCGCGTGAGCGAGTTCACGTTAATTTCATCGATTTAATGCGGACAGAGCCGAACGATCTAACCGTGGAGAATCTCGGGGCTCCGTGTCTCGGCGAGAACCCGCGCGATTAATCGCAGCACGCGATTTTTAATGTCAACGCTAAATATACGAGCGTTCGCGTCACCCGGCAATACGTTACGTCCGTTACGTCGAAATGTGACACAGAGGATGACGTGCTCGTGGGACACGAAGCGACCGAAAATAGCCATCGCAGGACACGCGAAAGCGGGAGAGAATCAGGTCGATTGGTTCGCTTGTCTTTTACCTGCGTCAAAAATCGCGAACGTCCAGCGCGACCAAATTAAAGCGCGCTCTCTCTCCCCCTCCCCCCCCCCCCCCCC
>NW_022639465.1:2288593-2299015 GCF_010583005.1 Odontomachus brunneus | reverse complement strand
CCCCCGATCGAAATTGTCGGCACTCGTGTTTGCACCCACACACGAGATGCGAGCACTCTCACGGCAGAACAACACCAAACACCGGCTGAGCACGCGTCGTCAAGGCGACTTTTCTAAAACAATCACTTCCAAGCGGGAGAATTGTTGTCGTCGTCGCCGCCGCCGCCGCCGCCGCGAAAGAACCTGGAGCAGCGTTCGCCCTCGTCGAGCGTCGCATTTGCGACGTCGTCCTGCCTGTACGACGCGCGATTCTAAAAGCCCGGCGAGAGTCCTGCCGCGAGGTGGACGCGCCGACACGTGTTCCTCGCGAGGAAATTGACAGTTCGGAGGACGAGGGCAGTTTCGACGGGTCGCTTTATTGGCCGGAGTGTTAGCCGGAGTGAGCTGCGACACACACGACCGGCAGGTAGACAGGATTATACCAAGGATCCTCCGGGGGATACTGGTAGCGCGTGCGCAACTCGCACTACGACGACGAGAGCTCGGTTCGATCGTGGTAGACGGCGAGGAAGAGAGAAGAGGAGAGAGGAGCGACGAGAGGAAGAAGGAAAGAGCGAACGGGGGGGAAAAACGGTAGGGGGAACAACAGCTGCGGACGGTAGGGAGTAGGTAGTCGCGAGTGGGGGTGATAATGGGAAAAACTGCGGAAACTATCGCAGCGAACTTGAAGACACCTAGCAGTTAAGCGATACTTGGCGAAGAGAGTGGAATCAGCGACATCAACCTGTTCGCCTCCTTCTTCTGGGTCCTCCCCCTCGAAGTCTTCGACTTCCGAACTCGCTCGCGCGAGGATTTCCCGCTTCGCTCTCCTTCGGCGAGTCGCTTCCTTCGGCTCCCCGATCGAGATCGACAGGTGTCCCGCGTATTCCGGAGAATTCGCCGCGAAACGGGTTCCGTTGCAAGAAACTACGTAACGAATGTGCAAAGTTATTCCGCCGCCATTCTCGTCTAACTCGGCCCCAATATTTCATCAACAGTTGAGCTTAAATGGACAGCTGTGATCCGCTGAAATTAACAGGTCGTCTGGGTCGACGACCTGTTCAGCCTGTCCGAAATAGCAAGTAGCTTCTCGATCAATGCCAGGGAAAAATAGCGCATTCGTATCTAGCCGTACTGTTCCCCGTGTTTTAATCATGGCGCGATTGTTTGCAGACAGAGTTTCGCGTGTAAGCTTGACTCGATCATCTTTATCGGCCTTTATCTCGAGTGTGACTCAAGATACTGTTTGCTCGTCACTCGAACGTGATATCACCTGAAGCTGAACCGCTCTTAGAAACATCACTCGAGACAGCCGCAGTCGAGTGCGAATCCTTAGGCACACATCATAACGGAGGGATTCGCGCGACGGACTCGTCTCTTTTCGCCAGAAATAAGGGATCAATACTTCCCGGCCAGCTGCCCTTCGGACCGCAGTTTACTCGCCCCCTCTTTGGCTAGGCTCTTCGCCGATTTGGCACCCGCCAGCGAGAATCCGCAATTTATGAGGCTCTCGCCAAGTTTTCATCTCCGCTTTCGTGTCTGCTCTCGAGGTCCTTTTGCCACCAGCCTAACGAATGCACCTTCGGCGAATATTCTCGGCGGCTTTTTCTCTCTCGTAGAGCACTCTCGAGCTTCGAGTCTGCTCGCGTCTTACCGCGGGTAAAGATTTCTCTCGGGAAAATGGGAAATCAGTCGGACGAGAAATCTCCGAATTTCCGCCAAGCTCTCCGCCAAGCTATTCTTCACTCCGGCGCGTCAAAGTCTTTGAGTCCTTTTAATTAGTCTTTTTAATTGTGATTTGTCGTCGGAAACGTGCAGTAATAGGGCAGCCGTACGGAGAGAATATTATAGGTTTCTTTTTCGTATAAATTCTTTTCAATTTTGCCATGTTTCTAGCAGTGCAGAAATAGACTGTGTGTCTATCTCTATCTCGCTGAGGAACACGTAAAAAAATATAATCTTTAGCGAAATCCTTTCATATACGGCCTCAAGATTTTCCCGAAAGATATTCCAACACTCCAAAAAAAAGGACTCTAGATTTGAGGCTTTCACGGCCATTGATACAATGTCTAGGTATAGCTTCCGGAATGGAGCCGTGTCTTGAATCAGCGATATGCCGACGTTTCGCAAACGTTGCAGTTTGCATCATCAGGGCTGAGAACTCTGGTACAGTATCTGGTACAGTTTGCGAAACGTCGGCATATCGCTGATTCAAGACATGGCTCCATTCCGGAAGCTATACCTAGAAAAAGGACTCTAGTTGCGAGATACCATTTTCTGTAACGCCATATTCTAAGCGGAAACTCTCACGGAAAGAGTATTCTTTTTCTGTTGAGGTAAACTATTAATGGGAAATCTACTAGATATTGTTCTCTTTTTTCCTTGTGTTTCAAGAGGAACATGTTTACTTGAAGCAGAACGCTTCTTATTAAAAAAATATCTATTGAGAACTCGCAAGGGAGATCGGCGCAGAAACAATTAAGAGACATTAATCTGATTGAATATAGAATGTTACTTCTAGCCCAAGTTTTTTACGGTTCTCCAAATACAAGCATGTATAAAATGAAAGGACAATCATGCAAAATGTGCGATCTGTTCCTCAGTTAGCAAATTCTCCAGTAACTTTTACCATAATATTCTCTCCGTGCATCGGTACAGCCACGTTCGCAAATTTCTTTTCCAAGTGGGAAAAGAAAAGTCTTTTGCAAGAAGAAAAAATCAAAACAAAAAGATGCAAAAGCGAGCCTCTCGCGGCGTTGTAGGCGGCACTGTTTTCTACCGTCGACCGCGAGCTAGTTATCGTTAAGAGAGGTTCAGTAAATAGACCGAAAGAGTTCACCGTTACACGGTAAACCGCGCGAGGAAGGTCCGTAGTTACGTCGCGCGGCGAGCTGTTTCCGCTACGACGTGCGCGACTTACCCGCGAGAGTAGCGCCTTTGAAAATGAAAATCATTATATGCGCCTCGGCTCGCTTCCTTTTTCTCCCATTAAAGCCGGACGTATCGGGATTTTTATCGGGCTACTTCCATGCAGAGGGATCGTCACGTGGAAGCGCGAGAGCCGAGATGATGTCGACTGCGAATCGAGGTTTCATGAGAGAGAGAGAGGTTCGATATAAATTTCTACGCTTCTTTTTGTCACTTCTCTACCTCGTTTACGTTGCCGCGCGGTTCATACGCAGACCGCGCGTGAATTTTCACCGCGAGGCAACCTGGAGTCGCGAAGAAGATCGATCGATATACGTCTGTTCGTCCGTATCTCTCCTCTCGGCGGCGCGATCGATATGGAATCTGAGATTCCACGCACGAAGCACGAAAGAAGACCTGTGCAAATAAAGGAAGAGCGGGAAAAATACCGACACGGCCAACTAGTAACGCTCTGATTAACGACGAAATCGGCGCCGAAGAAGCCGCGCCGTCGCCCGCCGATATCGGTTTCCGGCTGACCTCGGCTTCCCCGTTTGTGCAACGCGCTGGAAAATTTCGGAAAAAGAAAGACAAAACGAAGGACGCAGAGGCGAAACGAGAGAACGTTCGCGCCTTCGACCCCGAGCGAATATCGATTCTGTCGTATTCGCGGCGGAGGATGTATCATTACATCACGAGAGATGGGTCGTTCCGTCACACGAGGTCCGGCGAAACCGGTTTATGTGGTTGAGAGCGGGTTAAACCACAGCTTTTTAACGCAACAGTCAAGGATACGTCGACGTCGACGCTGTAAAGCACGTGATCTCGGTCTCCTTGTCGCGACATTAACCCTCTGTGACCCAAATCCGACTCTCTCTCTCTCTCTCTCTCTCTCTCGCGATATCCAACTGCGAATTCACAGCGCACTCAAAGAAATGGTCTTGCAACTTTTGGATAGACTTTTACAATTGTCACGACGTAAGACCATCGATAATGGAAACTTCATGATTCTTTTAATTACATTTATATTAAGTAAATATATCGTATTGAATTGATTGTTTAGTTTACATCGTGCGACAATGTAATTCTTTTGCTGTACACTGAGAGAAAAAAATAGTTGGAATAACTATAATCTCACTATATTTTATAGTTCGTTTGGCCTCAAACATATATTTATAGTTCATCTACACACGAAGATATAGCAGAATGAACACACATTTACAGTCACCATCTTATTATTCTATATGTATAGTAAAGCACGCTTTGAGAATATAGTTACATGTACCCATATTTTCCAAATATTCCAATTGTATTGACTATATAAAATAGTTAATTTCTCTTACCATTTAATATTTGCTACCTTACTATGGTTTTTATTTCAAATAATTATAATTCTTGGTAAAAGTTTTGAGTCAGTTATACTATGCTTATATTAAATATTACAAACATGCTTATATTGTAAATATTACAAACATTATGGTGACATTTACTATAAAAAAGATATTCCTAACTATAATCTTTTTACTATGCCATTATAGTTCCAAATATCATACATTTTTCTCTCAGTGTATTGATACAGCAACAAATTTATCAAAAGTTGCGCTCAGATTTTCACATTACATTCAACATGACATATTACTTGGGGCAAATGTCTTTCGCATTCTTTCCGTATTTCTACTTTCGTTATTTTATGTGATGAGTATGAGTGCAAACTGATCAGTGTCACATGGAGGAGCTCAACGTCGTTGAATATCGTGATTTAATACATTAAAAGTTGTTGCAAAGCTTACGTGCATCAGTCCATCGGGACAGTCATGGCGAAAATTGTCTAGATACGAGAAATTAGCTAAGATGGAGAAATGCAAACACTGCGAGATATCGCATACGTTTTAATCGACCTAGATGACAGGAGACAGAATTTCTATCTGAACCGTTTGTAAAATTTGGCAAAAAAGTTCCTCTATACACGCAAAAAAAGAACTAGCTTCCAGAGCTAAAAAATAGCTGCGGTAGATAAGATGTGTCACTGAAATAAGGACAGCTAATGTCGACACTACCGAAGCTAAATTTATTTGCTGTTTAAACTTAGGTGCTGCAGCGAGAAATATTAGCTGCTAGAAACAAATGACTGTAGCAAATGATTGTAGCTGTGCGGCAAACTTCTTTAATATATGCATACGATAAGAAATTTAGGAATAATTGCTTCTTCTTTCTTAGCTATTTGAAATAATGTGTATTTTTAATGTCACCTAATATATTTGTATTTCATAGCGAATGCATTTTAGCCAATTCTTAGCAGTGATAGCTAAACGATTGGCTTTTTGACTAAGTTTAAATCAGCTACCGCGGTTTAGCTGATATTACTAAGTCATTTTTTTGCGTGTATGACACGCCCGTTCAGACGAAAGCCAATCGCCCTTTTTACGAAAGTGAAGTGGCAAACACGGATATATGATCCTCACACTCACCCAAATTTGTTTGCGGATGTCGTTAGAACGCTGCTGCTGTAAATTCTGCATGGTACAGACAATTTTCTAACAGATACAAAGGACAGCGACAATTTTTAACTGCGACGTTCCTTGGACCAGCGAAATATTTTTTTGCATGCACGATACTAACACCTTCCGACCGGTTGATCCGAGGCGTATCGTATCGACATCGCCCGCTGCGATTCGTGAAATAAAGTACAAGTGCTTACGAGAGGAAGAGTGCTTTAATATAATGCAATGGAGGATCGTATGCTTACAATAATAATACGCACGAGCGGAAGACAAAAATATGAGATATACAATCAATCATGCGTTAAATGCGTCGTACGTTTCGCGATCTAAGACTTAGTCGGCACTATACGCTCTTTCTACCCTTCTTTCTTCCTTCCTTTCTCTCTCCCTCCTCTCTTTATACGTCGTTGGTTCTTACATTTATGAAGATACAACGAGTACATACGTGTGTGGATATAAGTACGTGTGTAAGTGCCGTGAAAACGATACGACGGCTACGTGTGTATGCGTGTGTACGTGCTAATCCCGCTAAACGAATTCTAACGAATCGAACGATAATTCACAAGAGGATAATCCTTTGGACGTTAGCGAGGGATCGCCCGGTGTAACGTGTGTTCGTTAGATCATATTGATCCACCTCCGAGCTGGCGTCGGAAATGCAAAGAGGAGTCGCGAAAAGACCACGAGCAACCAATGCATAAAACAAGAGTGGAGGAGCAACTCGAATCGCGAAGAACAAGAGGCGGAAACGAGGCTCCAAAGGAACTACATAGCTATCGTTCGGAGTCCGGGACGATAATCTTTACTTCTCGTAAATATTACATACGTTAGATAATAAATATATACGTCGTTAATATATATACAGAGTGTTCCAAAAATAATATTCCAAACTTACAGGATAGATAGCATTCATTATATTGAATAAAAAGTGTCTATTAAACACGGGTCGAAAAGACACTTAGTCGATATAACGAGTACGATCCATCCAGTAAGTTTGGAATACCTTTTTTTAACACCCTATAGAGGGTGTCCCAGATCACCATTCCCAAACCTCGCAAGAGCGTAGAATGAATCGAGGTGAGCAAGGAAGTCCCATACCGTTTTGAGATATTCATAGTTTTAAAGAAACTGATTTTAGAAAATTGGATGAAAAAGGCAGGAGGGCTGAGGTCGCTCCAGCTGTTCGATTGGTTAAGAAACGGATGGCGGGGCGCGGCGAGAGGAAAGACAAACGCCACTGGTTGCATCGCCGTTCCTATGTCTCGTCGCATCGCGCCACTTCGCTCTCGCGAAATTCGAGAATGGTGGTGCGAGACACCCTGTATATATTGTTATTGCGCGTGTCGGTATAACGATTCTCCGTGCGTGCATCGGGATCCAAGGATGCGCGATAAACGCAAAACTACCTACTCTAGTACTCATGAGCTACATTGCTTCCTGATTATTCTCTGAGCTGTCAGCTATCTCGCGACAGAAAAATGAAAAATATGTCTATGTGTATCTATGTGTACTATTTCAGTTTCGCAGTCCAGCGTGAAACTCAAAGCGAATTCGAGGAGGTGCTCCCTAGAGGAGTGCGTATTGCCGCGGCCTCACTTCTGGAAATGAATTACCCGCTAAAGCGTGTACACAGAAAAATGCATACTGTATGAATATTATTAAATTGTGTAACAAGAAATTTCGGATTTCCTAGGTGAAATGAAGAAATTACATTTTTGTTATAATTTTGCGAAACAATGTATACAAAAGATTAAAATCTTTTTTAAAAGGCACTCTGCATTCTAGCAAGTTTAGCATTTCAAGATTATCATTAAATTAAAACAAAAGTTCGATTTGTTTGCTACATAGAGTCTTAGCAACTTTTTCTCAGTTAGAGTTCTATGGTATTCTTCTAAAGAAAATATATTCTTCTTCTGAGTACATGATAATGAGTTTCTCTTAAATCTGTATTGAGCACACGGAGAGAATTTTATAAAAATTACTATAACATTTTTTAATCGAGGAACAGAACGATATTCTGCAGTAAATAACTATATCTTTATTTCATATGTGCTATTTATATTTTAGGAACTGAAATATAACTGCTATTAAAATACTTGGTGTGTTTCTAGCAAAATCTGCTATGTTTCTAGCGAGATTTAAGTTTGATATACAATGTGCTCTTTGCTTTATGTTTCTTTCTGTTTATCTCTTTCTGATTTAAATCTTGATCTTGTAGTTAGAAGAAAATAAAGAATAAGGAATAGGAACCGAAGAGCATATTGTAGATCAGGATTTACTATTTCTACTACTAAAAACATAGCAAAACATGAAAAGAATTATACGAAAAAAAAGAAAAAGAACTATAATATTCTCCCCGTGTTTATTTTGAGACTACTATCAAAAAAATGTTTTTTGTTGAAAATAGCAATTGCTCAAGAGAAGGAAAGTAAAAAATCGTTTTTCTTAACAGTAGAATGACATTTTTCTGTGTCTAACGAGGGATCTCGAAATACGCCCACGATACGCGAAGAACGCGCTCGCGATCTCAGCTCTCGTTCTCGCTGAAAGTGAGATGGCTGGTTCTTCGCGAAGAGCATCATGGCGAATAACGAATGATAACACGAGGGAATATCCCGTGTGGATGCGGTCGCGGTGAAGAAGGATAAGCACGAGGCTAGAGAGACCGGGAAGAAGGCGCATTTCTGGTTTGCGTGTCGGAATCAAAGAGTGAGAGAAACTGTTTAAGATCGAAGTCACAAAGTGGATTAGAGAAGAACGAGCAAGGAGAAAAAACGAGTGCTCCGGGAAATGCAACTTCTATTATCATTGAGCGTATCGTGAAATTTTTATGACGAGCCTTCAGCCACGTTCTTATCTTCTGCAACGATTTCGGAAAAACGACCGATATCGAGTCGATTATCGAGTCTACCAGTCCACGCGCGCGAGACCACTCGTGTGTCTTCTACGAAAGTTATACGTTTACGCCTAAATAGCAGCTCTCTATAATGCCACAAGTATACATTCGATTAATACTCGGTAACACCGGAAGCCCGGTACCACCATATGGCGGTACCCTTCAACTACGTGTCTACTTGTTAAATAGTACCAAAGATTATCGTTAAATGACGGTCGTTAGGACGACTAGGATGACTGGGAGGACTAGACTGCTATCAAGGATTGCGATTGCGAAACCAGTTTGGACCAGTTTTCTTCATCTTCTTCTTTCTCCTCTTTTTTTTGTTTTTGCTTTTAGATTGAATTACGAGAGGACGACAATTTTGGAAGGACTCGACGGACCGCATCGTATGAAATTGGAAAAATAATCTCTATCATCCTCGCTATTACGTCTCACCACCGCGCTCGCACGCGCTGTCACAGCGCTGATCGAAGGATGTCGCGCGCGATGTCATCGCCGAGGACGAGGTAGAAGGTACAAACGAAGGATCGGAATTGCCGTCTGCGTACGCGAATCCTCACAGCGTTGTGATCAGCTACGTAACGAGTCGACTGCAAACGGCCAACGGTTTGTAGCTCAGCCTGTTTCGGTGGATTGCTCCTTATTCGATACTACGCCTCGACTACGCTTTGACTATACTTGAAAGTTAGCAAATTTTGTAATTATAACAAGAGGACGTACTCTCTGTGATCTTGAGAAAAGATTGCCGGGTGTGTTTTGTACACTTTAAGCCGTATTTTCTTGTGACAGTCGAAGAAGGAGGGACGAATCGACGAAATAATCGGTTAACTTTACGGGAGATTTTCGCGGGGCTTGCAGGACTAGTACCTTTGAGGTAGCACCTTTCCCATCCGTGTGTGTCGGGTAGGGCTGTGCGAAATGGCACTCGGTTCTAAGCCCGATTTCTGCAATCGGCACACGTGATCGTTAGTGACCAGCTACAAAATCGATGCGTGAATCGGTTTAAATAACGATTTGGAACACTTGGTGGTACACAGTGACTTCGATAATGCCTTCCATTTCCGACTAAGTATTTTGGCTCGAGCGTAATGCGTACATATATTTTTTTATCATGACTGTTGGCTTTGAAGAAAAATCAGCAACTCAGCCACATTAAGTGCAACGGTAATATACACGATGAATATACATCTGCATTATTAATGCTGCACTTAATGTGACTGAGTTGTCGATTTCTCTCAAAATTAACAGTCATAATACAAAAATACATAGAAATATTGCGTCGAAGCCAAAATACTCTAATCGGAAATGGGAGCAATTGCTGGAGTTCTGTGTACTCAGCTCATTTGTTGCTCAGTTATGCACAGCATCACATATTTTATATATGTGTGTGTGTGTGTGTAACTATACATATAACTGTAACAAATAAATGAGTACCAATTCACGCATCGATTCCGAAGTCAGTTATTCAATGTTAACGATTACTTGTACCAAATTCAGAAACCGGATTCAGAAACGAGTAGCGCTGTGCACAGTCCTAGTGTCGGGTTTCAAAAAATTCTCTCGGAATGGATGGGACATGATTGGTTATATGTTACCGTAGATTATCAATATTTCTCGAAAACCTAATCGATACTTGAAAAACAGGAGAGACGAACAACTGACACGGCACACAATTTTTCCAAACGAACGGCGAACAAAGTTTGTTAAAAAATAAAAAATATATATAATATATCTACACACATTCACTTCTCTTAACGTATAAAATTATTAGACTAGGAATTATGCGCGCGTGTGCGCGCTCAAGAAAGCTCTCGGATTAAACTATAATTATGCTCGCTTCGCGAAAATTCAAGAGGTACTCCAATTCATTAGTCTACTCTAACCGAACCTGCGCGGAAACCGCATACTGAAAATATATGAAGATACTTCTTAACAAGTCGCTCCCTGCTCGAAAACGCTTCTCTCTCGAATCAATGACTAGCTCGTTTTACCGTTTATCCTGTCTAGCCATAATCAGCCGCTAAATTTTCCAACACCGTATACGTTATCGTGCCATCGTTATCATCGCTCGCGTCGTCCAATTACCCGCTTTTCTCTCTCTCTCTCTCTCTCTCTCTCTCTCTCTCTCTCTCTCTC
>NW_022639465.1:2278390-2288018 GCF_010583005.1 Odontomachus brunneus | reverse complement strand
TCTCTCTCTCTCTCTCTCTCTCTCTCTCTCTCTCTCTCTCTCTCTCTCTCTCTCTCTCTCACTCTCACCAATGTCCGTCGCGTTTAATTCGTAAGTGGTCACATCTTCAGATGCGTTCTCGCTTTCACGGGACAAGTGAGATGAAATTCGTATACTTTCCTCGACACTTTGCCTGCGCCTTTCCGTTTGATTCTGATGCGATTAGCACGGCGCGATTCGTTCGAATTCACGAGACGCGACCACTTACGGATCAAGCTTGCACGTCCGTGTATATTATCTGTGTCGGTAATCAGCTGCGTGCGGTTATCAGTTTTGCTAGTCGACATTCAAGGGAGGACCGACGGGCTCTGCTCGCTTAGTTAGGGTATGTCAGCTGGTAGTAGTCTCCACCCGCGGAGTCCTCATCGGGGATTTGCAATTGCTTCACCCGTTTTACTAGCGCGCTAGAACACAGAATACTCTCGCTGAATTGTGGCGTCTTCTGTGGCGGATGCCGTCATGTTATTTTCGTATGTTTTTTTTTACAAGCAAAGGGGAGGAAAAAGGCTGCACCGCGTGTACGTGTAATAATATGTCGTCTGACACAATGTTGGATGTCAAACGACGAAAATTTTCTTCGACTAAAATAATCGGTCAATCAATAATCGTTATATATAATCGAAATCAATCAATTGTTACATATAAAGTCACGAATTCCATCGACTGATGAAATTAATTATTAATTAAACTTGATGTATAACTGATTAATAATTAATTTCAATCGCGAAGTTATTCGTGATTTTATAAATGATGACTATCGATTTTAATTCCGATTGTTGATTTGCCGATTATTTCAGTGAAAGAAAACTTTCGTCGGCCAATACCCGACAGATTGCGTCTGATAACGCAAAATCTGATTGGGAAGAGCGAACGTAATCGGTTGCGAGATCTTTTCATCGGCGCGTCGCTGAGAATTCGAGATGCTCTCCCAAGGAGGACTCCGATTCGACCGAGTCACAGTCGAAGAAGAATCTCTCACAGGGACACATCGGGAATCGTTCGTAACGGCGATTCAACTTGCTCGTACAATCGACGCGAATGTGGTCTTCCCAGGCAGAGCAACATACATTGGCGGACATCGTTGAAAATACAGTTGACAGAGGGAAGCGTCTAGAACGTCTCTTCGGTTTGTCTGTCTGTTCGATCGCACACACTCAGACCCGTTCGATCGCTGTCACTTCTAATGAAAACGGAACGAAAATGGCCGACAAAACAGACAAATACGAAACGTCGCGTCTCGAAGAAAGCTTCAAAGATATCGACTCGAGTGTTGGACGAGATCGGGGACTGCTACTGGGGGAAGGAGGGGTAAAAGAGAGCGGGTGGTTAGCGGTGTACGAGGCAGAACGAGTCTGACGTGCGAATGTCAAGATGTACTGCACTTTTTTTCCCTCGCGTTCGTCGAGAAAGTCACCGGGTAAAAAGAGCCATCGAAAGAGAATAGGTTGTTGTGCGTGTGGCCTTAACGTACTCGTAATTTAGCCGGCACGGTAGTGCGAGATCATTTTTTGCGAATGATAGTGCGATCCGAAATTCTACTTCTAAGTGTATCACGTTACCGATGCAAATAACGTTGTTAGATAACGTTGTCAGAGAGAGAGAAAGAGAGAAAGAGAGAGAGAAAGGGAGAGAAAGGGGGGGAGAGAGAGAGAGAGAGAGAGAGAGAGAGAGAGAGAGAGAGAGAGAGAAGAAGGGAAAGATAGACACGCGATAGATATGGGACTCTTTTACATGTGTACAGACAGAAAACAGAACACGTGAGTGTGTGATTTTTTTGGTGCAAACGAGTGCAATAACCGAGTTTTCCGATCTTCCGTTGCAGAAGTACATCATCGGATCTATTTATACATACTATGCGTATGATGCAGGATATAAAAAAAATTTTACTATGGAGCATTGTGTGACACTCCTCCTCTCTAAAAACTTGCGCTAAATTATTATTCGAATGGAAAAGATAATTACCTTACTATAAAGAGACACCCGGAATTGCGTTACGCGCACATAACAATTAATATATGTCGATGTATACGATCATGAAAGAATACATCGACTTTTTGTTATTGCAAGCTTCGAAGAAAAGCAAATGCATCTTTCTTTCGGGCACGATATGTCAGTTTCCGAGATATGTATAAATGTGTGGCTTCACATTATCGATCTCTCGCAATGGTCGTTCCACACGTGGCATTTCAATGTCTACTCCTGCAGAATTTTTTGTACACAAGACATATAATGTACAAAAAATTCGAAAGGTTACACAGAGTCGATTCGGAACAAACAAGACCTATGTAAGAGTTTGCGGCTCACAGTTATTGTAAGAATACACACACACGCACACGCGCACATATATACACATACACAGAGGATAATACTGATTCAATAGTTGGATGATACATCCTTTGTCTTCTTTCTTCGTGTAGTATGCACATATCATCAACTAATTATATTACAGCATCGGTCAAATGCTCTTTCGATTTTCCTATGCAGCTTTCTACTTCTAATCCAAGCCTGCTACAACAATGCGCTTTCTACTTCCTTGCACACTAACGTTACGAGCGCGTCAAAATCAATGGAAATGATGCATTACGTGGCCAATCGCTATTACATAACCAGGAGGAGCGTAAGAGGTAATCGATGAAAGCGAGATGTTGATCGAGACACATAATGTGAAGAGACAGGATGGTGTTGCGATCAGGATATATTCAAGCCACGCATGAGACGAAGCGCTACGGCAAACAGGGATCTGTAGACTTTAGATTTTACCTACGCAAAGGAACGCGTAACACTGTAACGCATACGGGAAGTATTTGATATTCTTACATCCCGCTCGAAAGGGGAGGAACATCTTCGTATAATTTACATATCATTTGCAAGTATAACGTCACGCACGTCGTAGCCCTAATCGAGGCGCGTTTTGTTAACCATACCTGAAGCAACGTCGTGCACCGTGAGCTTTCCTCACGTCGAGCAACGTAAGCATGAAAGGTAATGAGAAAAGGTCGAATACACACCCAGATTCGACGGCGGCCTGATTGTTGTTGTTGCTGCCTCCACCGTTCAAGTTGTTGTTGGTGGAATTGAAATTTGCGTGTTCCTGCATATGCGCGGTGCTCAGCAACGAACTCCACTGCCTCACCATTTCCTCGCCCTGTGCCTCCAGTTCCGATATTATAGTGGCGTCGTCCAGCTCGTGCAACGCCGTATTGGAACTTAACCTGAAAGATAGTAATAAACGTGTAGCGATCTTCCGATTCGTCCCGGAAAAAAATGATGTTTTCTATTAGTTTTATCTATATATTAATATAGTTAGAGTTAATTCGATTGGATATATGTCGTATTAATAGAGATGACTAACCGCTGTTGTTCTTCGTAGGAACTCGTGTCGCTGTAATCTAACATTAGGTCGTCCGAGGCGATAGATTCGCAAGGAGATAAGGTGTCCACGCTCCCGGCTCGATGTATTCGCGCATGGTGGGGACTATTCGCTACGCCCTTTATGTGCGCACCACCTGTAATGCAAACGACAATTCGTCAGTAAACGAGACACGTATCTCGATTATTTGATTTCTATCGAAACACAGAAGATAAATTTCGACAGAGCTAGGATTTTTACACAACTGTCAAAAACGTTCAGTTAGAAGAGATCAGATCGAGAATAAAAATTTGAAGGAGCGATTTGGCGCAACGTGCACCTCTGGAGGATGACTCCAAGAATAGTAACGAAAGCCTTACTCACTCGTCTTGGAATTCGTCTCGACCAGAGTGTGGCTATTCTCGGTGATTATTTGATTCCCCATAGCGGACTGCGTCTCGATTCTCGCCCTCGAGTTGTCGTCGAAGATCAATCCGGGCTGATCCGCGATCTCATCGTCAAAGAACTCCCTACCCTCCGACAGGCTCAACGAGTTGGAGGCATTCGTCGGAGTGCCAGGACTGTCGTCCTCCAGAGTGTTGTCCGAGCGTTCTAGGACATGCTCGTCCTTCTTGGAGACTTTCCCGTCCGATTGGGTGATGCTGGCCGTGGGACTGTCGAACAGACTGTCGACCGGGGAAGTCTCGTCGTCTATCAAAGTGGTCGTGATGGCGGCGGCGGCAGCGAATGCCGGATCCTCGATGGTGAGCAGCACCGAGCGCAACGCGTTTTTGGAAGTCACGCCGCCGGTCTTGGTCGCGGTCGTGACCGCTGCGGCTTGCGCGTGCTGTGAGGTGCCAAAACGCTGATAGTCGTCGCTCGAGCTCAACGAATACTCATCCGCCATCGCCTCACCGTGACCGTACTCGGGGTCGTCGGAACTGGGCGGACTGAAGTCCGACTTGATGGAGGGGATTTTCTCCGAGTGCGAGCGATCCATGTAGACCTTCTCCTCGCTCAGACAACCCTCGTCGTAGCCTTCCGAAGACGTGGTGGACATAGACGTGGTCGACTCGGTGTACCTGTTGTCTTTGCTCACGATCCGCTGGTATTGCGTGGCTCTCTCGCGTACGAAGCCGGTGTTCAGGTTAGCGCTGGCGAAGGACTTGGGCAGCGGGATCACGGAGATTTCCGTGACCGTGCTGTCGTCGTCCCGGACGTCTCTCACGTCAAAGCTATTGCCGCTCACCACCATCCGCAGGTTTCTCGGTCTGCCGACGCCGCGTCTCCTCACGAAGTCACCGTCCACGTAATCCACCGATCTGATTCTGTCGTCTTCAAGACAGGCTGCTTGACTACTGACACCCGAATCCTCAGTCATCGAGCCCTCCTTGGAACTGGCCGAGCCTTTATATGTCGACGTGGATATTTTCTTGTTCTGATTCGCTACTGTCTTGGCAATTTTCGAATTCGAGTCGTTCATTCTCATGGCGTATTGGGGTAATGGCAGGTGGCTCGTGTGCAGAGTGTACCTGCTGACAGGCTCCGGAATTCCCGAGACTCGCCTATTTGTATCCGCTGGATTGCTGGTTGAATTGCTGCTGTAAGCCGCGTTGTTTGACGGCGACGAGCGAACGTTCGGCGCCGGCGTCGCGTTGTACACGTGCAGGACTCTGTTGGATTGCTTAGCTAAGTGGTTTTCTGATTGCTGTTGCTGATGATGTTGTTGTTGTTGTTGTTGTTGCTGCTGCTTCTCCTGATTGTAGTGGCTGATATTGTGGCTGCTGCAGATGTCGCCGACCTTGTTCGTGAATTTCTGCGGCTGTCGATACCCGAACCGATTTGTCCTGACGCCGATGCCACTTGAATCTTTCTTAGGTGGCGCTAGTCGCGGTGTTGACCGGCCGGACGACGAGTTGCTGTTGTCATCGTTCCGCCTGCGATCTTGCTCCGGCCCAGCCGACTTTGATCGCGGATGCAATAGGTTCGACTCGTTGCCGGCGTAACTCGTGATCGGCATCGGGATCCCGCTGGCGGGTCTTCGCCGGAATCCAAAGGACATCGCGGTGCCGCGCGTATGCGACGTACCGCGTCTCGATGAGCCCCGCTGATCGCCCTGGAACATATAATTCCCTTGATTTAGTTGAGCTGGGATTTATGTCGTAGGAAAATCTACGCGCGGGAATTCGAGCGATGTACGACGCGCACGCAGGAGAGAACGAATCATCAAGTCGCGACGTTTCGTCGCCAGACTGAACTCGAGTGTGCAGACTATCGGAGCACACACTGTCGTGGGACTTTCTTGATACGAATCGCCCTGGTCGGATATACGCTGAAAACGATACGATTCGCGCGACGAACTTCTTATTGCCGGATCTTCAATCGAGGTGGAGGAGCGGCTATCTAGATCGCTATCGCCTTTCTACAAGCGAACAAAGAGCGTTTTGTATCAAGATTGGATTAAATAAATTCAAGTAGGTAGCAGTTTCAGTCACGCAGCATTGCTCATGACGATTATACCCGCGGTAGATCAATATTCCGATATAAATGCGCTTCAAGGGCCGGCTGGAACTTTTGCTATTCGACTGCAGAATTACACGAGGACGCAAGACATTGCAAATCTGAGCGCGCTCGACTTATACCCTATTCTTCCTGTCTGTATTTTCGCAACATCGTGGACTACAGGTGGTAATTCACAGTCAATCTCGTACTTAAGTTCGCCCGAAGCAGACACTACGTGGACGGTGAAACGACTTGTGCTGCGCCCGAAGATCAATTGAGAGATGATCTTTGACACAAGACCCGACAATGAACATCGTCCCAAAATCTCGCCACGATTGCGAATACGTAGCGCACACGTTCGCGGGGTGCGTTCGCGGGGGCTCGTTCGGCGAAGGCTCGCTGCGTGATTCCCGGTTTGCAACAGTATCAATCGATACTCCTACACAGACGCGCGCAAGGTTATATAACGACCGCGGGGAAACTACTACGGCGGAGCCGATGGTGCACCCTACGTGCAGACGAGACTTCCTGCCCGCGACGACACGCACATGAGCGGCACATTGTTCGCCGCGTCGCGGCGAGCTGACGTTTGCGACAGCTCCGATCGGTATGTGCGGCGGCACATCCGCGCCGCGAGAGTCCGAGTGTCATTCTCGGATGCTCATCCCCGAGCCACCCGTGCAGCCGCCAACCTCGTTTGAACTCCAGAAATAGAGTAACCGACGACCGCGGCTGCGATCCGACAAATCTGGGATTGCGGCGTTCGCGCCTCGGGCGCTCGCAAGTAAGAAGTGAGTCGAGGCCGCGGCTCTCCTCCACGTGAAAGCCGGGGAGCCGATGCGACAAGGCATGACGCCGCTTTGCGGCGATCGCGAATCGATGAGGAAGACGCCGTCGCTCGGTTCGAAGCGGCCGAGAGCGCACCAGATAGCTTGCACGCTATGATGTAACGTGGAGTAACGAGTACGCGAAAAATGATGTGAAAGCCAGGTTCATCGAGTCATCGGGGATCGTCATCTGGTACACTTGGAGAGGAGGATTGCGTCAACTTTTGACACGAGCATGGCGAGACGCATCGCGTGTTTTCGTCCAAATATAAACACATATAAATAAATATAATAATAAATGTCACATAAACAAATATAAAAGAAATATATATATAACAAATATAAACACATTTCCGCGCATTCCTTATTAGAATATCTAATAAGATCGAATTACACAAAATAACAAGTTCGAAGGGGAAGCTCTCTTTTTCTCTCTCTCTCTCGGATCGCACACGAAAAGTGTGATGCCTTAGCGATATCAATAATACGGCGGTGATTCCATGAAATCATTACACACACACACACACATACAGAGAAAGAGTAGCTTGGAAGCGTGGAACGATCGCGAAACGTTCGGCTCTCCGTGGACGTCCGGGAAAAGATCGGTCGCGGAACAGACGAGACATCCCTTACCGCAAGGCCAGTGCCCTTCTCGTTCTCCAACGAGTCGTCCTCCCATCTCGTGCTGCCGTACCGATACTCCATGGTGTTGTTCCGGACTAATGTCACAGCTGGTCGTCGATCGATCTCTCTCGCGTTAGTTCACGTCGTCATGTTCCGGATACGGCGTATTTCCCGATCGACGGCGCGGCTGACGATGTTGAGAGGCGCGTTCCGGTCGCGATGGAGAGCCAGGCAGCAACCTCTTCGTGGTCTGTTACATCGTAGGAACGACGGCGTACGCCTCGGCGATGTGGTAGAACGCGCGGCGACGCAGCGACGTGGCCGTCGCTCGTCGTCTTTGTCGTCTTCACCGTCGCCGCGACACCCCCGCACCCGCGTCGCGTTCTCCTTCCGTCTCGCTCGCTCTCTCGCTCCTCGGCTTTGGCTTGCGAGCAGAGCTCGTGGAATGCAAAGGAAAGCGAACGCGGGATCGATCCGGTCGTCTGCGCCGGCGTCGTGACGCCGACGCGTTACACGGGTGACCGAGGGGTTGATTTTGCAGATGCGCCTGCGTCCAGGTGTACATTCTCCTCCCCCTCCCCCCGATATATAGGGTGTGTTGGGGTTCAAGCGCGAAGACTGCCTGCGATTCGTCCGATTCGATTCCACGAATTCATGATCAATCGTATCGTCTAACAAACGCCCTTTTACTTCGGCAGTCTGACGAAGGTTTAATTCGATATTCTCTACACGACGTTCTCGAGGAAGACTGAAGAAGCCTCGAGTCACGCGCCCCTATGAGAGCCTAGAAATAACCCTGTCTGCAACGAGGCCTCTGTATTCAGGGATTGGAAGACCAATCGATTTTAGGTGGCGCAAGGAAAAAACACCCCTACTACCGATCACTACCTTCTTTCGCGGCGCGCTCCGTGCACGTCTCGGCTGTCATGGCGATGCGGCACCACGTTATCAGTTATAGGAATATATCAGTTATAATATCAGTTATAATATCTCCGCGCGATTATGGGAGACTGAGACGTGTGTTCTCCTCCCATCTCGGATGGGAAGCGCACGAATCGGGAAGATGTTGTTTCGAGTTACTGCACGAGTCCACGACACGTCGAGTAACGTTGACTGAAAACAAAAGACTCGCTGATACGTTAATTACGTAAGATTCCTAGAAACTGTATCTTCGCGTGATTAGATTGCGCGAAGAATGAGACCGACTTCTGAGAGCGATTAATCAGCGTGATAAGGATATAGAATTTCCTGATATCGATAAGACTTCTGCCCAGATGCGAGTCCTCGATTCATCTTTTTCTTACGTCGTGCTTCTTAGTCGACCTTGTTGATAAGAGAGATGCTTTTGCGTCTTATCGCTTTTTTCCATAACGTCATGCACAAAGGCACGCGAAAGCACGCACGTTTCGCGAATGTGGGAGCTCCTGGTGATCCGAAGCGAATCGAAGCGGACGACTTTAACCTGCGCGAATGCATCTACGTCGTTGTAAATGAAATCAGCCGTTTCTGTTGAAAGTTGTTCCTAACTTGTTTAGATTGTCACTAACAATCCACAACGATAAAAATGTTCAACTTTTTCGAAACAGAGATAGAAAGTAACTATTGAAAAGAAAATAATATCGCTTTGGAGAAATGCGGTACAATGTCGGAACAACTTTCACAGAGTGTCATTTCCAAAAAAAGAGATCACGCTCGTCCTTAGAGCTCGACGTGTGCGCCTCCGGAATTAGCTGCAGCAACAATCGTACCCGAAAGAAAGGATACGCTTCCGCCTCTCGACACACATCTCTCTTCAATGCGAAAGATTGCGAGGGAGCAGTCGGCCGAGTGGCGATTTCGCGTCTCTAACGAGAAGATGCGCCGAGAGGAACAATGGAGGCATCATCCGATCGGGAGCGAGCGCGATCTCGCCGTGTGAATCGGCACGGAGCGGAAAGGAGAAGACAATGGGGAGAAAAGACACCCACACGTGCCCACGTGTATACACATACGTACATATACACAAACGGAGCGGCGCATGCAAAGCCCGCGAGAGCGTTCTCCGCGAATTTCTCCTTCTTCGCACCTGAACCGTGCATCGAGCACGCCGTGCTCGGCATCATGTTTTCAAGCCTTTCAGTTTCCGGCGATGGCGTGCACGCAGACCAACCACCGCGGAGAACCGACACGCGTGACGGTGAACAATGGAAAGCACGTCGGCTGCAACAAGAGCGACGATCGGCCACGTGAATCAGTACCTCTTGACGAGAACGTGACGCTTCCGTGCTGAAAGCGCTACCACGACAAG
>NW_022639465.1:2255890-2275890 GCF_010583005.1 Odontomachus brunneus | reverse complement strand
TAATTGAAGACATTATATAGTCCTGTCATTATAACTAGAGTTACCTATGCGCTTTTCAGTCTCGCTAAGACTGGAAGTTGTATAACTGTTGGAACATCCACGACGGCGCGTGTACATGCGATATAAAGTGGCGCGTTTCCGTCGTTTGCAAAATACAATGACGACGTAGTCAGGGACAAAGTTGAGTGAACGTGAGACTCGCGCGTCGAGCGACACCCGTAAAGCAGTCGCTGCCGTGAGCGACTCGAAATTCAACATCAATGCAGAACGCTCGTTAAAAGAGCGTTTTCGCTGTTTCACGCGGGGGTGAGCGAATCGATGGTGCGAGTCACGCAAGAAGGGGGTTCGGCTGGAAATTGTGGGGAGAGCGAGAAAGAGAAAAGCTCACCTGTTTCTGGGCGTGTTTCTCCATGATGCGATACGAGGGCGAGTTGTGATGACCGGATGCTGCGACGACGGCGCCCGCCTTACGAGACACGCATTGCCCCATATAGATGCGCCAACCTTGTCCCAACACCGAATGCTGTCGCACATTAATGAAATAGGCGTTAATCGTTGCTCAAAGCGAGCGCAAATTTGTGGGCGCGCTCGCCGCTTTTCATCGGGCCAAAGTAAGTTGGAGGATCGAGATGCGTCCGTAAAAATTCACAGGCGAATCTCGTTGCCGCGGTCAGGTCGGCGCAAAAAATCGACCGTTCTCTCTTTTCCGGTCCCGAATGAAGTTACCGGCTCTCTTTTCGAGGAAACGCCATTTCTTCGCCAAGTAGAAGAGATGACGAATACTTGGAATAAAAATTGCTTCTCGATATATATTTTGCTGTTTTTTCTTTTTTCTCTTCGCTCTTTAATTTAACGATAAATCTCTTGCGCCGACCTAATAGATAGATACCCGCATACCACAGTCGACACGTATAGCGGAAGGAGTTAAACTATGCGTGTAATCGCCATCATCCTGATTGCACACCTGCCTTTCCCATTCACCTTCGTTAATATTTCACTTTGCGGTTGACTGACGCGCCGAGGAATTCCTTTATTTGATTCCCCGTCAAGTGTGAAATGAAATATGTAAGCTGTGAGAGCCTCAGCAGCGGAGGAAGAGAGGGATGAAGAAAGGGAGAGGGGGGGTGGAGAGAAAGAGAGAAAGAGAGAAATGAGACGAAGACTAAGAGATGACAAGAAACAGAAGAGGTACCGCCACCAGCGTGTAAATTCTGGGAAAATTGCCGTGCTAATCGATATGCAAAGCCTATTTCGTTCAGAAAAAGAGAAAATGTTATTGAACGAAGCTATCGGTCGCGTATTGGGGTACCTATATGCCGTGTATGATTACCTTTCGCGAGTTACAGCACCGGTTCTTCGCATACTACACAGGTCGTGAACCGAACTTGCGTCCCCATTAGATACGCCAGGGGCGCTATTGCGATATACTGAGTGTCTCGCGAAGGAACATCAGCGTGTCTTCGAGAAACGCACTCGGGGAAATTTCAAATGTACTCCTCACTTCCATTACCACTACGTTGTTCTCGAGCGCTCCGTCATAGGGTTTGCCTTATTCTCACTCTTTAATTAGTACGGAAAGTATACCAGAATATATTTGAAATGGAAAACTCGGTTTTCTAATGTTTTCCTCCTGCACTGAGAGAAAAATATAGTTGCTTTCGGCGTCATATTTTTTGTGATTTTAACCAGAAAAATAATTAGAAGAACCATCTTTTTAATAACACTTACTAAAACAATAGTTCTTCTAATTATTTTTGTGGTTAAAATCACAAAAGTGTATAGCTGACGCCAAAGGCAACTATATTTTTCTCTCAGTGTGACAGTGTCAGTCGCCTGAAGTACAATACGATCTGTACGTTGAGAAAGAAATATCCAAAAAATAAAAGGTATTTATTCGATGGGTACAAAGGATTGCGTATATGCCTAGTCATTCTCTATTCATGGGTATGTGTCCTATAATCGAGATTTAATAAAAATTTTCGACCTAACGCATTCGTTTCTAAATAGTCAAGAGTCATGATCGATTGATCATTCGAAAGAACAGCAACGATTAGTCCTATTAATCTATATTTAATATTTAATTACGACACGATATTACTTACAGATTAAACAATAAATAATATGCAGTGTTAACGTAAAAGTATATTTACTATATTTCTCAAGTAGAAGTTATGCCGTCTCTTTGTGTGTGTGCGTGAAGAATATTTACAGTATTTACATTTAGATTGTACCTTTTCAAGAGCTGTAAGATAGCGAGCATAGTAGTTTTTATCATTATTCATTTTATGATTATATTGCCACTAATAATGTCACGATTACGCGTAACACGTGAGCGGACAACCGCAATTATAAACGCAAAACAAAACATTAAGCTGTTCAAGTGTCACAGCTGCTTGGCATCGTTTCTTCGAATAATCCCTTCCCAACCCTTGACTATCTAGAAACGAATGCGTTAGGTCGAAAATTTTTAGTAACTCTCGATTAGAAGTCACACACACGGCTAGGTAATGGCTAGACATATACACACATAAATTCTTTCGTTTAAATAGAATAAATCGCTTTTTCATGAGAAGCAACGGTTTTAGCAAAAAAAACATATTTTGCCGTTTAAAAGAAATTGTTTCGCAATGCAAAAATATGTGTATCGGCACAAGCAAATATGTCATCAGTGTACAGAGGGAAAAATTATTTTAAAATGAACAAATATTTTTTTAATGGGTGCCATTAACATATTTACTTAAATTTAAATTCTCTTTATTACTTAATCAGGTAAATAATATTTGATTTAAATAAAGAGAATTTAGATTTAAGTAAATATGTTAATGGCACCCATCAAAAAAATATTTGTTGATCTTAAGGTAATTTTACTCTGTATATACTGATGACATATTTGCTTGTGCCGATATTTTTATATTGCGAAACAATTTCTTTTAAACGGCAAAATACGTATTTTCCTAAAACCGTTGCTTCTCATGAAAAAGCGATTTATTTTATTTAAACGAAAGAGTTTCGATGGATATGTTATCAATACCCACTGAATAAATATTATTTATTTTTCAATTATTTCTTTCTCTCATATGAATGTCGAAAGAGATATCGTTAATCCCGGAAAATGGAACGTAGAATTTAAAGTACCGATTCTCGTTGCCTTCTCGTCCCTCCCTCGTAATTCGGATCGAACGGAGATGGATAATTGATCCTTGAATGTGAAACGCGATAGTAATCGCTCACTCGTACATCCAATCTACCGCGAGACAAGTATATAGCGAATACCGTTACAAAATATATCGAATGCCCGCAATGGCGTTGTCGAATTAATAAAAGTATCTCTCTTGTGACTTGTTATTTGTGCGCGGTGTAATTCATCCGACATCCTGCGATAAGTCTTTTTGAAATAAACGGCTCGGCGAAGATAACAGAAGAAAAACACGTGTGAAAGGAGTACCCGAGGAATTTGATTCTAGATGCGTCGCATAGATAGTGAAAGGTGACGACCGACTACGATCTTCAGATATAGGACGATAAATGGCACTGGCCCAATTTATCATGTAGAGAGGCATTAAGAAGAAAGAAACGAAAAGCCATTGGGCCCCGGAAAAACTTTCAAAAAAATTCAGAGAAAGCTTAATGCTGACTTTCGAATTCCAATTAAAGAAATCGACAATTAATCGTCAGAATCGCTTAAACAAGATTCCATGATGATTCACGAGAGTCCAAGTTCAATCGATGGATCATTGAAATTATGACGTAAGTACACGATCACAAACTTGTTTACATTCAACGAAAGATAATAAAAAAAAAAGGAATCTCATTCTTGACGAAATCCTCTTATATACACTGAAAGAGTAAACATTTCTACAAAATAAAAAATATTCCTTCTGTAAGTACTATAATGACACATTTACTTAAATGTAGATCGTTTTATTTAAATAGAATAAACAATTAACACGCGCGCGCATAAATCTTTTGTAAGCACAATATTATTCCTCCTCATTAGAAGAGGAACACTCTTGTGTAGTCAAAGCGTCAGAGGTTTCGCTTAGAACATGAGATTACAAGGAATAGCGCCTTGCAATTCTTTTGATTTGGGTGTTATTTTCCTTTTGGCTTTAGAGAAATTTTTCTGAAACCGTATATAAGAGGATTCTGCGTACATAAGAGGATGAGATGTTATTCTTGCGTGGCAGCTAGCTTTTAGAAAGTCGTAATGTGCGGATATCGAGGTGTGGCGAGACGTGAGATTGAACGCAAAATATACTCCGGAAATGACGGACTATCCTGCGTTTCGTCGCTCGCTTTCAGCCCGCGAGGAGTGTTATCTCCGCGAGTCGGCCGTTCTAATATGAGATCCAGAGCTGATTCACAACGGACAGGTGATTGTGTTCGTGTCGAGCGGTGCTTCTCTCGCGCCGCGCCATAAATGCAGGGAATTTGACCTTTCTTGCAGTGGCAGTCGTGCGAAATCTCCGCTTACCGTTAGCGAGCAAAGCGCGGCACCGCGAAGTGCCAGATACGCTGTTGCACCTTCGCAGGTGTGCTCGATTCTCTAATCAGTCAAATGCGATGTAACGCGTCGCATAGTTTTTCTCGCTTTACCGAACAAAACAATCGTCGCAATCGGAATCGTGTCGTCCAAGTCTAAAAAAAAAAAAAAGAAAAATAGTTGACAACGAAATTTAATTTTTAACTTTAAATATAATTTTTCATTTTATTTCTTTACTTTTAATTTTTATTTTTAAAAATCTTTTTTGTGAAACAAAAAACCACTAAGACCTTAGATAGTCTATTAAATGGAACGGCGATTGTTTGAATTGAATTTTGGGAAATCATCGAGTATACACCGATTTCGTTAAAATCGCTCGATGTCTGAAATGGATTGCTGCTCTCGCGAATTTTTCTCTGTCGGATTCTTCCGTGGAAATTGCCCATTTCAGCGCGCATAGAGTGAGATTTTCTGCGGAAATTGAGAGTACGAGAGACAAAGAGAGAGAGGAAGAAGGAAAGATAGAAAGAGAAAGATACGTGGTTAATAGCGCACGAGATTGCCCGCGAGAAATAGCAAGTGCATGCACCCTTTTCCCTTCGAAAGTACACGCGCGCTCCTTGCCCCTAAATGGCATTACCGTAATTCCGCGTATTCCTTACTCACAGAAACGAAAATCCCTGTGGTTTTATGCCTGGCCTGCCGGAGAGTAATCTCGAATACACTGGAAAAAAGTAAAGTCGTGCACTTTCATGCGACTGCATTTCCGAACTCGTCGCCTCGTCCATCGTTCGGGTGCGTTCGACGGGGAAATTATTAGCCGTCGCGAGGAAAGACACCTGATAAAGCATCCTGACGGCAGAAATGCTGTACGATAGCTTCGTGACACATCCGAGCCAACGTTTCCCTTAATCGAAACCGGCGCTACGGAGGAACATCGCGCGACGGTGACGACAACGACGCTAATCAATGCACATCTCATCTCCACACATGCTATCAATCACTATCCTTTCAGTACAGCGCGCGTTAGACGCGGTCGTTCACGAAGAACCTCAGTAACGTGACGCCGTTAAATATCCCCGACGTACAATAGGATTTGTTTATTTACGAGATGATGTCACGGTTAGACGGAACGGCCAGGTCCAACGATCGGGCCGTGTAGAGCAAGAGTTTCGTAAACTCCACCCACGAGGAACGCACGTGAGAATCTCGCGCGACGACGCAGCGTACGTCGTCGTTCGAAACGTGAATTGCGGGTAAAGATTAACGGGCGAGATACGCGAGTCACGCAAGTGATCGTGGATAACCGAGCACGCGAGATGACTAGATGATAACAAGATGAGACGGGCGCTTACCTCTTCTGCAGTTGAATCTCCCGGGCGAGTCGCGCGAATACGTGGTATACATCATAGGAACTAACACTGGAGGCACCTACGAGCAGCGATGCACCGACCGTGCGAGCATGTCACCGCGAGCCGGGGAACGAGCGACACAGGTTCGATGCGGAGATCACGTAACGACGGCGTCCTCGACGTCCTCGCGTGGGACCCTTCGCGTTCTCCTGCGAGAGCGAGCACACAGAAACGCAGCGCACGGAACGTACGAGATCAGCAGCGCACACACCACCTGTCACTTCGGACATGCACACTCGATAGCACGGAACATGCGTCGTACTGATGTCACCCACCGCCCCACTACGCGCCGCGCACGGCGCACTGGCGGCCAATGAGCGCGCGAGCCGAAGTGCGCCGAATCCGCCGCACACGTGACGGCGCTCGCGCGCGAAATTCGTAACGCGCCTTCGGCCGACGTGAGCTCTGTGAGAGATCACTGGCGGGGACTCGTTTCTCCACGAGCTCGTCCTCGATCAGCGACGCGCTCGAGCATGAAGCACAATCCCAGGTGGAATTACGACGACCTTGACTGCTCTGGTTGGGCGATTAAAAGCCCACCCAAAGTTTTGTTCGAGAACGCTACCAGCTTTCCCAGGTATTATTTCGAGCGCGGAATAGTGTCGGTTGACTTTACGCAATTCGTAGTTCGTGTTGCATTTCTCGCACTTTTTGCACTTAGAATACGACAGACGCATGTTCGGATGCTGGAAGAGACAAGAGTGAGGAGGTCGAGTGCGAAAAGTGCGATCAACACGAACAAACCACGTGTTTTTCCGGAGGTTAGGTAGACCTCACCTATCTTAACCTATCTACCTTGGAGGTTATGTAAAAAGTGCTTGTGTTTCGTTTTAGGAAACAGGGATAATCTGAAATGGAGACGGAAGATATAAATCTGGACGATCAGTCCAAGCCGGTGATGCTGTTAGGCCGAGACATCAGGAAAATTCCATGCTTCAAGGACAGCATGTTATTCGGCATATATAGCAGCTTCGCCACCGGCTTGGCCACCTTCATGTTCACAAGTCGCGTTAAACTGGCGACGAACGTGGCTTTAGGTTCTTTCTCGGGTGTTGCCATGACTTTCTGGTGTTACTGCCGTTACAACTACGTAATGAATAAGTACGCTATCGCCGAATTGCAACAAACCATGCAGCAGGCGCGATACGCCGTCGACGAGGAAACGAATGAACTCCATCCACAAGATGATCAGGAGAAATTGCCGAATGTTTAAGAGATATTCTGTCTAAGTACTGAAGACCCTTGACATCGTATGATGATATTTTAAATGGCACAACATCAGATTGCTTATAATAACACAATATATATTATGTAACAGAGTCAAGATCATATATGAGACTCTTGTAAGTGTCTGAAGCAATTTTCTGACAATTTTTCAAGCAAATTGTACAGTATCAATGTAAAATATACAAGAGTGTAATTTTGTACAAAAGTAGAACGAGTTTATAGTACTTAATATATTGTGTTGTAGCTGTTGTATAATTCAATCGTTGAGTGATTGCTATACGATTGTGTGTAGCACATTGTGATCAGTGATGTCATTTAAGAGGTAACTTTAGATTATTTTTAACCAATGTAACACATAGGCGACTGTGTGTGTTATAGTTTTTCTAGAATAAAATGATTTTCTTAGCACAGATGTTTACTTTCAATGAGAAAAAAAAATAAAGCTAATGATTAAGTTTCCTTTAAACGTCCCGCTGTCGTACGTTAGTGATACATATCACGTTTCCGTGATCTGTCAATGACAGTGCCTGCGCGTAAAATGTAAATAGTACTTGACCTCTCGCAAGGTGCGAGCACAGTTTTTCCGATCGGCAGTATCGTCAGTATTGTCGTAATTATAGCGATACTACACATGCGATTTTGATGTGAATGGAAAACACGAATTGGAAGATTGGTAGATTCACATAAGGATTACAACAAGAAGCCTCAAATTACTCTAAATAAATGGCGCAAATCGACACGAGCGGAGATGAATCGGACCTGCCGACTCCGAGCTGTGTTAGGAAGACTCGCCACCGTAGTCACAGTCGTGGCAGCCCAGGTAAGCAGACTCCAAAACGTTAAACGTACAACGCACGTTTAAACTTGTCCTTTCGCGACAACATAAGCACTTCAGCTCATTTTGCCGATTTAATCGTTTATGTGTTTTCTCAACTTGTTGAGATTCATTCGTTCACGATATAAATATAGTTTTGTAGTCATCGTAATGAAATTAATTTCGTGATTATACAATAGTCTTGCTATCGTTCTCTAATTTCTACTACTTCGTACATACATCTAATAGGTTTACAATATATCTCTCTTTAGAGAGAGAGAGAGAGAGAGAGAGAGAGAGAGAGAGAGAGAGAAAGAAAGAGAGAGAGAACATGTCTAAAGGATCCTATTAATAGTCGTTACTTCAAACTTACCTCAAATGAGATAGATTTAAATTTAAACTTGTATTAATAGTCATTATTTAAAGTTTGTCTCACGTAAGATACTCGGATTTTTACTCAGAATTAGATTCAAGTTTCTCAGTTGAATTATATGATATGTATGACATTATATTTGTACAATCGCGATTCAAAAATTTTCATCTCTGAACTCAAATCTGAGTGTCTCATTTGAGAGAAGTTTCCAGCAATTAATATGAACCTTAAAGTTAGATATGAATTTTTCAGTTAAATTGCAGTTATTAATATAGTGTCACATGCTTCAACTGAGAAACTCAAATCCGACTCTAAACTCGGGTATATCTTACGCAAGACAAATTGCGTGAGAAAATTGCCTAAAGCATTTTCTAATATTTTTCCACTCGTCGCACATATTAGTTACACCCTCGTCGATCACGAGCTCCGTGATATTCGGGCAAATCCCCGAAGAGGTGCTGCGCGTATGGAGTCAACTACCGGAGGCGGTTCGCCTGGATCCCAGCCTGGCGGGTTTTCAGCGGGTATACGACCGGGTCAATCAGATTACGGAGGAGAAGTGAGTAATAAGGCGAGACGCGCAGGAAATTAGAGAACACCTTGCGTTAACAACAATGTGTTCACAGATCTCAGGATAATTCGAAGCAAGACTACCTGGTTGTGAACATGTCTCTTGGCAGACAACCCGCGGTATCACTCAGGTAAATTCGCGCACCAGATTTTCCATCTAGAACGTTGGAAGGGTCGGTTAGCTCTGAGAAAATGAACAGCTAGATTCGCTATAATAAATCTGAGGTTTGTTTGTGTTGCTTGTACTTTTGACGCTTTTACACCAGACACGATGAGCGATATCCAATGATGTCAAAAGTGCAAGCAACGCGAGCAAAACTCTGGTTTACCGCTATAACAAATCTAATATCTTCGCAGAGTTCCGAATATATACAACTTCAACGAGGGAAGCAACGGACTAGATACGCAAGCGATCCAGGATACTAAGCAAAAGGCATGCCGTTACATAAAATTAACCGCGCTACTCTGCTGTTGGCTGTTATTTACGGTAAGAGATTCCGCGACGAGACACCCGACCGATATCGCATTGCAAGCTTTGTTGCAGATAATATTAATGTTCAAGAGCGAGAAGATTGAGACGATGCATCAGATTTCGATTCCAAGCGAGAAAGACATAAGTATCCTTCTGTTTTGTTCTAACGAGATTAAAAAAAAAAAGACATCGAGATGTGTCATATCGAGATGTGATTGCATGTCGTTCAATCCTGGCGAAAATTGAAATTGGAGAGTAAATAAAGTGTAAACGAAAAGTGACGGAAGTGTAAGCGCTTCATACTTCCGTCGCTCTTCGTTTACACTTTATTTACTCTTCAATTTCAATTTTTGCCAGGGAATTTGAAAAGTAAAATGTTCGGGAGATATACAACAATACTTAACAATACTTTTCAGATTACGAAGTTTACGAGCACGTCACAGGCAAACGGATCAAACTGACGGTGCAAGGCTCATTGTTGCCTGCAGTGAAGAACGAACAGAATCTATCTACGCCTCACTTGATGATATGGCTGGAGTTTTTGACACGAAAAAATCACTGCGACGGGTTCTTCTACTGTGGATCAAAAGAAGTCAAGGTGTTTCCTTATAGAAATATCATACTAAGAATCATTGATAATTACTTATTATCCAGTATTTTTAATACTGAAAATAAGTAATTATCAATGATTCTTAGTATGATATTTCCATAAGGGTTTATGTCGCTCAATTTACACGCGTCTGCTTTACAAATTATTTTGCAAGTGTTCACGTTTGAGGACGAAGAAATCGCGGCTAGAGATCAAACTAATCCGGCTAATTCAGCCAGGTGTAAAACAAAGAAAGAAGGGAAAAATTAGTTGCGTGTCAAGGAAGATTACTATGGTTGTCTGATAAATAATAAGAAAAGAAGAAGTAAAATAAGAGAAGAAATGATAAGAGAAAGATAAGGAAAGGAAGTGTGAATTTAAGTGTCGCGTTGTTTTCGCGATTATCAGTTGCAGAATGTGAGCGACATGTGGACCTTGAACGTACCGCCTGAACATTTGATGGATGTTTTCCTCGATCAAAGGCACGAGAAGATATTCGAGATAAAAGGGGTCGACGACGAGTATGTTGCCTGCGTGTAAATTTCCGTTTTTTCCTAACGCGCGTTACGTTGACTCGGAATTATCTTTCTTTTCGTAGGACATTATCGCACAGTGTGATGTCCATCAACTTTCGTACGGACTTAAAGTCCAGTCTTCCGATCTACATAAGTTACGACTTGTCCTCACCGAACAGCAACGTGGGTATAATATGCGCCGTTTTGGTACTGGTAGGCTTGTACATCTTGATCATCTTCGAGGTAATTACACCCTCGCGAATTCATACCGCGGGACGTTTGTCCACTTTAAGTCTCTTCTTCCTGTAATTGTCGTAACTTTCGCCGTTTTATATATTTTTTAACATACATTTCACTGCACTTCGTCGCATCAGATTGTGCACAGAGCTCTGGCGGCTATGCTGGCGTCCACCATGTCCGTCGGGATATTGGCAGTTTTGAATGAGGTACACGTAAACAAGAATATTTATAATTTCTACGAAATCTTGCAATATTGATTTAAAACTTAGCTTCCGCACTTTAGCGACCGACCATGGCCCAGTTGGTCTCTTGGATAGACATGGACACTCTTCTACTGTTGTTTTCCATGATGATCCTCGTTGGCGTCATCGCTGAGACCGGCATATTCGACTGGCTGTCGGTCTACGCTTATAAGGTGAACGCTGTAATAATTTAAATCAGATTTCGCTCACGACGAGCCACCCTGCTTAAAAATTCCGATAGAGTTATTTAAAAACAGAAAGATCAATATAATCGAATCGTGTGTTTGATTCAAGAATATCAGATTAGCGATCTGATATTTATAAACTCAAAACACGATTCGGTTAGATTGATTTTTTATGTGTAATTTTATATTTTAAACAAAGAAACCGCACTTGGTTCTCGTCTATTTACAGATATCCGGCGGCAAGATGTGGCCGTTAATTAACACCTTGTGCTTCTTCACCGCGTTCATCTCGTCGTTCCTGGATAACGTGACGACGGTGTTGCTGATGACTCCTGTGACCATCAGGCTGTGCGAGGTGATGGAGTTGAATCCGGTTCCGATCTTGACTGCCATGGTGGTCTACTCCAATATTGGGGGCGCGATAACGCCGATCGGTGACCCGCCCAACGTCATCATCTCTTCCAATCGAGACGTTATAGAAGCTGTGAGTATCGTCAGCGAAGTCACTGTGCTCGACAATGAACTTGATCCAGAGCGAATCCGAATCGCGATCGAGCGTGAAATGTAACGTCCTCGGGCGAATTAACGATTGACAGGTACAATCATTATTGTTGCGACAGGGAATCAATTTCAGCACGTTCTCGTTACACATGAGCATCGGAGTGATTCTGGTGCTGATCGTAGTCACCGCGCAATTCCGCTTCATCTATCGAGATGTAGCTGTTCTGAGATTCGACGTGCCGCAGGATGTGCAGGTTCGAGCATTCTATATTTTTGCATTCTATATTTTTAATTGATATTGAATAAAACTATAAAAAACAAGTAAACATTCTTTCCCTTGCGTATTTTGTGTTTAAAATATCTCTCAGACATTACAAATTACTAAAAGGTATTTCAAAGACGCTCAAAGACGCTTTCTCTGAAAGAAAGAAGGCCATCTTTTAGTACATTGTATTGTCTGAGTTGTCATTTTGACTAGTAGGTCTGGTAAAAATAGATCGTTAACCGTTGATAGTTTTAACCCTTACAATCGAAATATTGTCGCAGGAATTGAGACACGAGATCGCTATTTGGCAACGAGCAGCGGCTAGTCTGTCCAGCTATAGCAAGGACGAAAACGTGGTGAGGGAGACGTTGCTGAAGAAAGCCCAGCGTCTGCTGTCGCGACTCAAATCGAAAGCAATGACGGGCAGTGTGGCGTTGAAGAATTACCGGACTACCCTCGACGAATTGCAGGAAAAGGTGAGCTGGACGATCCTGTGTTTTATAACGTAGTCACTGTGTCCTGATTACTGTATTCTATTGTTATATCTCTCTGTACTTCTCTAGACAAATTTTCTTATTTTTATCCCTCCAACCGCAGTACCCTATCAGAGATAAATGGTTGCTGGCGAAATCGGGGTTCGTGCTGATGTTCGAGATGACGCTCTTCTTCCTGCACAGCGTGCCTGATTTGAAACTGTCTCTAGGCTGGACCGCTCTCATCGGCATCTTGCTGCTCCTGATATTAGCCGACAGTGAGGACCTGGACGGTCTCATGGCGCGTGTCGAGTGGAGTACCCTAGTATTCTTCGCGTCGCTGTTTATTCTTATGGAAGTAACTGTCGATGTCTACGAGGGAGTAATCATGTCAATCTCGACACGAATCTCTCAAGATCGCATGAGACTCGATCTAACAAAGACGTTTGATTGGATTAATCAAATTTCTGCTGAAAAATATGAACTAGAAAGTATCAGTTAACAGAATTCTGTTCAACCATCTTATTCTTCGATCGTGGTAACTTCAACCGCAATTTTTGGTTTATTCGTATACACCACCAGAAAGTTTGATAGATCCGACCAAACTTTTCTTTCCGTGAAGAAAAGATCTAACGTTTCTCGAATGTTCCACAGTGTCTCTCGCGTTTAGGCTTCATCGACTGGATCGGCAAGCAGACGGAGACGATCGTTCTGTCAGTCAACGAAGAGTCTCGATTGGCGGTTGCCATACTGTTGCTGCTCTGGGTGTCGGCATCGGCGAGTGCCTTCCTTGACAACGTGCCGCTCACCACCATGATGGTGAGGATCGCCACGAATTTAGCGCAGAATCATGAGCTCAACTTGCCCTTACAACCTTTGGTGTGGTCCTTAGCATTTGGCGCTTGCATGGGAGGTAAGGGAGTATCTTGCAAATCCGACGAACGTCCGTTGAAGACGGAACAGAAGCGCTATGAAGCACGTTCTTGCACATAGTGAACTTCGATTTCCTGTCTCATTACACTGCAAATCCAAGTGTGCTATTTTTCAATATATAAGCATCCCAGAGAAACAAAGAGCATTACAACATCTCGAAATATTGATTTTATGTGTGTCTCTTATATGTTTTCCCTTTAAAAATATTTCAATTGAATTGATAATCTCTTTTTTGCTTTACTAGAGTATGATTTAGCTAAAATTCTTTTTACAAGTTTCTTGCAGTTTTAAATCATGTCATTTGACACGCTTTAGACGTAAATAATAATTTAGTACGTTTAAACGTGTTAAATGATTTAAAACGGTATAAGAAGAGATGTAGAGATATAAAAGGAAATTCAGTGCTGAAATAACACACTTGAATTTGCAGTGAACTGTCACGCGAGACGATGTAGGTCGCAATCCGCGGAAACTGGCGCTCTTCGATGAACGCTTTCGACAAGCGCCAGTTCTGCTTACACGATTGAACAATTACGGTGTTTAAAGGAAATGGAACTTTGATTGGAGCTACCGCCAATGTGGTTTGCGTGGGCGTCGCGGAGCAACACGGGTACAAATTCAGCTTCATGCAGTTCTTTAAGTAAGTGGGACGAAGCGCCTTACCATGCAAGAATGAGAAAACGCGTCGTTGCACAGTGAGGTCAGATGAAATTTCGAAAAAAAACTACGAACCGATTTCAACTTTTTTTCTTTTTTTAATGAAAGTTAATGAAATTTAGAACAACTTTGTCGAGTCAGATTTTTTTGCTTTCTTCGTTTCAGACATAAAAAACAAAATCAAGCATAAATTGCAGTAGTTTTCTGACCGCGCGATTCACGTGCATTCCGTACGACGCTAATCCGAGCTCGGACACGTGTTATCATCTTAATGTGTTGCAGGGTAGGGTTTCCTATCATGATAACGAGTACTCTGACGATAATGATTTATCTGATGATCGCTCATGTTATGTTCAACTGGAACGGAACGTAGACTAAGTTCCGAAAACGTGTCAATAAGAAGATATCTTTTAAAATGGAGAACCATATACTGGATATCGCGCGCACACTTTTTTTTTCTCACGCAGAAACGCTCAACATGATAATCATTTCAAAGCGAGACGGTCGTTACGCAACGTCGTTCGTTCTCGAAATAATTGTATGGCATACCGTGAGTTTTGATGGGGAGAACTGTTGTTACGTATATGCGTATACGCGATCCGAGTATTTATTATATGCGTTAAACATACGTATAATTTTAACATATACTTTCTTATGTTTCAACAAGTATATTCGTGTACAATTGCAAAAAAAATTGAAACAGTTCCTACGCACACACGTTATGATGTTACACAGAAAATCGATCAATCGTGTAGTATATTGTATATATCGAATTTCATATGCATTAAATTGTTCCTTCGAAGCCTTCTGAGTCTCTTCTTTCTGCTTGCTCACCTTTAATCGTGAAATAATTACTTCCATTACAGACCTTCATTGCAAAAAGGTTTTAATGATCACATAAAATACATGTACACGCTAGACACAATTCGTTGAAATACCTTGATTAAAAAACGGGGCTCTCCAGATGAAGAGGAAAAAGATTTCAATTCCAGAGGTCGCCAAACGCGCGCGGCATGTTACGGATTCTCCAAGGATCAGACAACTTGTCGCGAGTCTATACTTAAAAAGATCCCCGTAATTATTTGCTATTACTCAGCGCAGCCGTGTTTACTGAAACTGAACGTCTTACTTTAATATTTCTTTACAAAACCGGTATTCTCTTGTAATTAAGACATTATAAATTATTTGTGCATGTAATCCGTCGCTAAGTCATCAGAATTAATTAAAATTGCCAGCGAACAGACATAAGTGTGACCATTTGCTCGTTTGTGTTAAACCAAACGTTATCTCAAGATTGTCTACACGAAACATACGAAAATGAATATCTTGCAAGTCAAGAGAATAGTGTCGCTGCAGAAATTGTTGTATTTACAATGAATACAACGTATTAAATATATAACGTCTAGAACAATGTGTTATTGCTTGTCTATAATTTTGTTATCACTAAGTACAGTTTCAGTAGTGTCAACCCTTCCCCTTTCGCTCGCGTAACGTTTCGTTTTTGTAAATGCATGACAGGAACAGTTCACAAAATTCTACATATGTTCACACAAAATTCTGAAAAATAATCCATTTGAAATTTGTACGAAGATCAGCTGATACGCGAAACAAAACTGGACACACACTTGTCTCTTTAACGCGTCTTAACTAAAATCATTCGAACGCACCGAGAACGCGCTACACGTTAAAATTTGAGACGGAAAATTATTTAACCGAGTATTAGAGCATGTCACCAACAACGTCTCAAAATGACCACGTCGAGTGACGGAAAGTCTCGCGGATGTGACAGAAGAAACGATCAATAAGAAACTTATCTTAAGTATGACTGGTCTCTCAGTTTTGTTACACAGTTACACTATAGATTATATTTGTATGATTCTGATTTTATGCGATTATACAATGTTTTGGTAAAAGCATTCTTATGCTTGACTGGGACACGGACCGCAAACGAGAACCTGTGTATCTGTATATGCCGAATCGAGCAAACTTCTCGCGGGCGAACAAGAAAACGAACTTGTAATCGAACCTAAACACACTTGGTGCAGTAAAGGCATCTCCTTCGAACTCGCGTAAGCTACCTGAGTTTCTTATATAGATAGTTCTTATATAGCTTTCAGTCGTTGAAACGCACAGATTTCTATGTAACGCTGCTGGACTATTAATAATATACTCGAACATACCGCCCGTAAACACACACGAGGGAAAGCTAACTAACGAAGTGTACCCCAGTTTGGAAATCGATCAAACGTTCTAGCAGTCTAATTGAAATGGATAATAGATCATTTGTCTCAGAAGAGACAATACACGCCTCAATGGGATTTGATGTGTACCAATTGTGCAAAACAGTACGACATCTCGAAAGAGAACACGCGACATGAGGACGGGATAACAAACCACGGCAGACGCAACTGGGATAAGATATGTACGGGCGTGTATGTTTGTCGGAGCGGCTTACCAGTCTTATATATTCGATATTCTAAACAGTACAAAAGGAAAAACGCACACACTCACATGGCAACAAGAGCAATATCTGGAAACGTAGCGGATAACAAATATCATCCCGCTGTCGTCCTTACGTCGCGAATCCAAGTGTGTTATTTTTTAACGCGTAAACGTGTTGTAATCTGATTGAAGCTCTTCCTACACGTTTCTTACTGTTAGAATTTGATAGTTTTAATATGTCAAACGACTTAAAAACTGCAAGAAATGTGTAAAATGAGATTCGGTCAAAATAACACACTTGGATTTGCAGTGCAAGCGGATAGAAAAACGCAGAAAAACGTAAGCGGTAAAACTTAAGTAGTAAGAAGATTGACTAATCGGTTGTGTCGAATTTCTTGGATCAAAGAAGAATCATCGACTGTGACAATTTGCTTACTGTTTAATCGTTACTATTTATATTTTTCCGTGTTCTCCCAGTCTTAATATTGCCGTTGAATTCCCGACGTTCAGTGTGATATGCGAGAGATGGAAGGACCGATGTAAGGAAAGCTATATTCCCATTAGATGTTGCTCTCGACGCCAAAGAAACGACAGAAGCGAATGTCCTTATATTAATTATTACAACAAATCATGCAATATTCGTAGCACTTGTGGAATGCCTGTCACGAGATTGGTTTGTTTCAAATGCGCGCATTAACAAGCGATACGATTCCTCCCTCTTCTCTGACTTTCTAGACACACTTCATCGAGAAAAGTTGTCGCAATGCCGCGCTCACGCGTTCCTCGCAAGTATTCACGCAATTTACCAATGTTCTCGTGGGTAAGTACAAACTACCTAGCTTTGATTACAAGTATAATTAGTGCATTGCGCGCTCAAGTGTATCCGCGCGTACGATTCTCGCGTCTCGCATCGAGGAGCTTCTCGAAATCTCTTTTTCGGGTTTTCGTTTCCTTTTTTCGAGGAACAGAAGGAAAGGAACATCGCGCATAAGTTGCTGCAGAAATAATCGTTATGCATTATTCACCGGCGATGAAGTAATCACGAGGCATGATCGGATGGCAAGCATGTGCAGATAGCAAATAAAATGTTGCGTGTAACTTCCTTAGGAACTAATTAGACTTCTAGATTCTCCTCCCGAGATCTGGCTGCTGCGTACTTAAACGATACATAGAAATGTGATTCGAGAGAATACATGTGTATATACAATTAATTCCATGCCACAACTCTCACATCTATTTGCCGGAATAAAAAAAAAAGTCTTAACGCGACGTGGATATCGCCGTGTTACGAGACACATCCGAGGATGTGTTCGCCTTGTGTGTAAGAGACTGTATGTAAAATAGTAGTTTAACAATTTAACCCTTTACACTCAAATCTATTTTCGTCGACTCAACGAGATCACGAGATCGCAAACGATAATCGCTAACGTGAATTTGATCAAACATAATTTCGGTGCGATATCAACGCAACTGCTACTAGTTTTTTCGTACTTCTTTCGTACTTACAATCTGTCTGGGCAGATGCCGAATTCTACAACTACGTCGTATCACAATCCATGAGTGGAAAGGGTTAAAGACGATGAAAAGTCATTATGGCCGTATATTTCCTTTTTTTTACTTCATCACATTATTATGAGTACAGGGAACATGGATAAGTTTCCAAGCATCACTTCTTACGTGTACAAATCATCAATGCGGAAAATGTCTATCTTCAAAGATTCCGTTACTCCGCTGTTATCGCGTGATACAAAGTATATATGCGCGCGATAAGGACATAAAAAGAAACGTGTCTCGACATATAAACGCGCTACTCACTTTTAAATTACGCATATTACGGGGACAAAGAAAACGAGAACGCGTCGCGAATAGCTCCGACACATGACGATGCGTGGGGCTATTGAGTCTGCTTTAATTTATAAACAACGCTCGCGCGATGAGAATCATTCGAAAGACATTTCTCGCGACTACAAAATACATGTAAAAAAAAAAAAAGGAAAATTAAGTGTAATGTGAAGCTAATCTTATAAGTTACAGATAATCTTATATAAAATTATAAGATTCCACTCGGACAACCTTCTTCCGCGCGATACATTTGTAATAAATCTGTAGCTACACTTACACACTATGGCAACATAACTCGAGGTTTCAGGTGATTTCGTATGTCATATCGTGTTTGACCAACAGTAGTCGTCGTCATTACTCTTTTTCCTTGTTTTTAAATGAAGTATTCCATGATTTATCACAAACACATTTAGATATATACAATTTTCCTACAAAACATGAGTATGCCAATACTCATTGAACAGTTTAAAATATCTCGATACGGATTACATGAAATTGAAATATACGCCATGTCAATCATATTCGTAAAAAAGTTGTACTTCCTCGTGTATTGTCATGCTAAAGAAATTAAAAAAGAAAAGAGGGAAGAAATACAATAATATTATATATAAAAAAAAAAAACACGGAGACGATCCGATTAACAGGTAATGCCACAGAGTGCTCTACAACGTATGCCTAATGTATTATTGCTTTTTGCACTTCTCAAAATGTTCGAAACATTGTTCTGTCCTATTCTAAAAATTCGTGTAAAAGTCACTTGATATCGAAACCCAACTAAGCCAATCTCGCAGCTCAGTAAAGTACACCGTCTTCGTGCGAGAAAAGAGAAAGAGAGAGAGAGAGAGAAAGAGAGTGAGGAGAGGGAGAGAGAGAGAGAGAAAATACAGTCGATTCTAAAATATTTCAGTTCACCGAATTAAAATGAAACAAGTCACAATATGATCGTTCTCGGTTCCTTCTTACGTAATAAATCATCGTTTCGCACACAGATTCGTGTTAAGACCTCGTAAAATAGTGATGCCTATACTACAACGCCGACTGTATATATATTGTCATTAAAAAATATCATATTCTCATAGGTATATTTGGCAAGCATGCACGTCGATCTGGAAGATCATCCTTTTTTTCCTTTTCTTTCTGAAGGATGACTAAATGAAAAGTTAATCGCACGAGACTAATGACAACTACGAGAGGACGGCTCGCAATCTTTTCCAACGTGCCTTCCACTGATACATATTATTTCTTGCCTGATTCCAGTCGAACGCAAACCCAGAGTCGAACGTGTTACTTTTGTTTGAATAAACAACGTCGCTGTGACTCAAATCCGAACTGAAGCTGGCCAAGTCGACGGTACTTAAGATTCGTACGGCGGACGAGAGTCGAAGCTTACTGGCTGGGGAGCTAAATACCAGTTTGCGGCTTTGCTTACTGTTGTTGCCGGTGTCGCCAATACTGCTACAGCTATTACGCTCGCTCTGTAACTGTTTTACTTTGCGAGAATATTCAACGAGGAATGATCTTGCCATAGATCATTGCCGATACGCTTGTGGCGATATGCCGTTCCCAGGAGTCACGTAGTCGCCGATCATCAGGCTGGGGTTCACTGGATAATGAGAAGTGTTGCCAAGGACCAGCGATTGCTGGAAAGTAACACCAAGCTGTAGCGCGAAAGTTTCACGCAGGCAAACATTTAGCTTTAGTCTTTGTTTCTTTTGTGTGTACAAAACATAATTATAATATTGTGTATATGTACATATATATATAT
>NW_022639465.1:2255650-2255880 GCF_010583005.1 Odontomachus brunneus | reverse complement strand
TATATATATATATATATATATATATATATATATATATATATATATATATATATATATATATATATATATATATATATATATATATATAGCGAGCTGTCGCGAGAATTTTGCGGAACGTCCGCTTCATGCTTGCGAATTTTCTTTGACGCATGATGTCGGAACGAATTCTCGATTGTGCGTAGCTCACTGTTTGAAATTGTTGACGTTCAAATTGTACTTACAGTGGCGGG
>NW_022639465.1:2241002-2255457 GCF_010583005.1 Odontomachus brunneus | reverse complement strand
GTGATGTGAACATGTTTGGAGTTATTCCACCGCCTATCAACTGTGCTGCTTGTGTGCTCGTAGCAGTACCTCCTACACGACCCCGCCCAGTACTCGAGATGGATCCGGGATGTATGTTCGGTTGCCCGCCTGTTGCATAAAGAAAATCGTGTTTCATCTATCATGTTAAATACTGCGTGTGTAGATCTATAGCATTTGGAACGCAAATACAAATAAAAGGTACAAGTAGCATACTTTTCTTTTTGCAATATTATTTTGCCTATAATTACAAAGCATTTTTTTAACTGTCCTTGATAAAGAAAAAAATTGAATAAAAGCTCTATACGCATTAACGCATTTGCTAAATTTCATATGCACAAAGCAAACTGATCGGTTGGAAATGTGCATAAAAACATTGTTAGTGATTGGATTTACAATAAAATAGTTAAATATAAAACGTGCATCTAAAAATAAGTGAAATAAACAGTCTAGTAAGATATTTATATAAGCCATTGAAGCAACCTACTATTATAGGCGCTCAATGGTTAAAAAAATGGGCTTATCCTGATTCGTAGTAGATACGTATCTACTTTTGCATTTATTAAATAAGTAGGATAATTTTAAATTATACTCACACAAAAATAATGGGATAAAAAGAACAACTCAACTTTCAGATATGGGATTAGTATAGTTAAATATTTGTAAGCCCATACTACTAAAAAGAAGTTTATTTACATGAGTTGGATTCTACAAGATTTATAAATTAGAACAATCACAAGGAACTTTCTCTCCTTTGTACAAGTGTCTTGCATGTGATGTAGAATAGTAAAATATCTCAGTCCATTCTCTGTAAGTACTATTACAATAGAAAGGTTCGACACAAATTGATATTTAATAGTTACAAGACATTTATAATTAGAACAATATCACCACATAAGAGCCAAAGGTAACTTACATTTATTGTAACGCGCTTGTCTTCTAAGTGTTTCACTATCGGAACAAACTATAATTTGCAGCTATTATCCATAGGTATTTTTTACTTTACAATTTTGCAGATGTGTATACATAAAAGAAAATATATTTCTACACTAATAACAGTATCTAATAATAGCTCTCGAAGCACGTTTGTAGCACTCTAATGTGAATTGTCCAATAAAATGTTTTACCAGCTATTATATTTCATGCTAATTTTTTAACATTATATTTCTTATATCGAAGAAGCGTCACTGAGGTAATAAGAGGGCTCCGACAAGATAGAGAATAAAACGTCACATTTTTTTTTAAATAAAGGAACGTGGATCAGGATATTCTTGTACAATAACATGTCATATAGAATGTATTATCGTAGCATATAGTGGGGACTACAGGGAACCGGTAGACAAATGAAATGCATTGTTGAAATTTTGAAGTTAATCATTTACTACTACGTTTCACTTCAGATATCCTATGTTTTAATAAATAAATATCGTCCATGGTACTTTGACACAATAGATCTCAGGAATATGTTTAGTACAAAAATTAATCGAGGCATTGGAGAAATTGAAAGTTTTCTGGCGTTGTATGTGACACTAGGACATTGATTACAATATTAAGTATTACACATGGCACGTTTAACACATGTAGTGGTATACTGGGGAGTCAAACCAAATCTTACCTATTGCCAGCAAATTATTTGGATTTACGGCCGTACTCGTATCCATCGAGACTTCGCCGAGGCCATTAACCGACATGCCGTTAACCATATTCACCGCTTGTCGAGCACCTTGTGCATCCAGGGTTGTCCAATAGGCCTCGCTAGGCGAGGTGTTGTTCAAACCAGGTGGTGGCTGTGCTGCGGCACCCGTATACCGAAAGTAAGGATTTTTCAAATCTAAAGTGTTGCTACTGCTTTCCAAATTCGTTCCCTCAAGTTTCAGGTCTATTGTTACGTCATAAGATTGTCTGAAATAAGCATACACCATAAGGACAATGCGGCATATCAAGTCTCTCGTGACTGTACGCGAGTTATAAGTTAGCCTGTTCACCTTTTATTCGCTATAAGAATTACTTTCCCAGAGAGCAGCTGTCCACTTTTACAAAACAACGGGTTTTCCAGGAGGCAGCGCACTTGATACCAATGAGTGAGAGGTTCTGTAGGAGCTGTACTCAGCCAAACTTGTTGCGTCGATCCGATAAATGCTACATCGAACCAAAAGGCTAGACCGTGGCAAGTGCCACTCTCCAGTATATGAAAATCGACATCTATTTCTGGAAGGCGATACAATTTGTAATATATTAGTAGGATTATATTATATATCTCTTTATATATCATAATATTTGAGATTCTTTCTGTCGTGTACCTATTTTATGTAAATCAGTCTCATCAGCTGTTTGGAAGTCTACTATGTGCCTCACCGATTTCGCCATACATATTCTAATATCGAAAGTATCGACAATCGGCTGCCTGAAGTATTCCTTAATGGCGTTGTTTCTCATGGCAGAGAGATCCACTCCATGGAAACACGTTTGATACCAAAAGTTGGCTTTGTTGAACTGTTCCATGTAAAGATTTTCATCCGAAAATGGCGCAATATGCAGATCACCTCTGGAGGGAAACATCCTCCCACCTGTGTGGACATGAAAATAATTTCATTAAAAAAAGGAAAAATTGGGAAGAAAAGCGGCCTTTCTTTACCTCTTTTTTTTTCACGGGAAACTTACCCGGAACTAGCCACTTCTTCGCGTGTAAATAAGTTTCCAGCATTCTTTCATTATACAACATGTATCCCATAGGCTCGCTCACTATACAGTCTACACGTTCCGCCAAGTCGATCTCTTCTATCTTGCCAGCTATCACTACGATTTTGTCCGATAAATTATTAGCTGCAACTAGTAGTTCCGCGTGATTCGCCATATTGCTCGCCTCTACCGCGTACACTTTCTTCGCGCCCGCTTGTATAGCAAAGAATGATAATATGCCAGATCCAGCTCCAACGTCTAGCACTATTTTGTCCTTAAAGTCGGACAAGTTGCCGAGGATCGCTCGTTGGTACGTGCTGGTTCTGATGTAATCCTGCATCATGTTTTGCTGTTGCGACAAGTAGCCATAAAATTGGAAATACTGCATCGCCGAGGATTCTTCCGTTCGTTCATTAAATGCCGATACGCCTTTTCCCATCTTGAGCCTTGTTATGTACGAGTGAAAGATGCGAAAATCTATAAGATAAATGTTGAAACATCAGTGTTTTGCTGACATATGCAATAATATGCAAAATTGTAATTTGTGCTATTTTGGGGCTGGCGTTTCAATAGTAGTTCAGCTTTGGATGTAACTTTAAATTCTGTTCAAACGCATCGAACACACTTTCAACTCTAAATCTAAACTACTATTTGAAAATTGGCCCTTGAAGTTTTGAATGGCTAGAGCTTCCAAAAACTCATGCAGACAGTGGTGCAAACAATGGTGGGCTCACCTGTTTCACTAGCAAACGTAATGAGTAAACTATCTGTATCAATTGTAAAAACATAACTTCGAGATGATACACGGGAGCATTCAGTGCTCGGAGTCACTGGGAATTCCAGTAAGGATGATTTTTCCCTGCTGCTAAGATCTCCTAAAAGTGGAATTAAGAATTACTAAACATGTATCTATATAGCTCTATAAGTAAAACCTAATGAAGAGAGAATACAAAGCCAATAATTATTCAATCTGCACAAATATCCAGCATCCAACTCTTATTGATCTTGTATTCTTTCTTTATTAAGAGTCACTGTTTGTCACTTAAAAAGAAAAAACCTAACAAGTATTGGTGGACATTATCGTGGATGAGTAATTGCGACATAACGCCGCGCGATGTCGACGAAAATCGGTCGGACAGGTGCAGAGCAACGACTTCCTGTATCTGTATTGCCGCTGGCCCTTTGTGCACAGCGATCTTTCTCATGCAAAATATAACAATAGCATCGATGCCGCGTGGCGTACAAGCCATGGAATCTGATTCATCCGCGCAACTAATTATATCGCCATATCGGTAATCGCAGCAATAAGCGGCAACAAGTCAGATTGTAGTCCCAATAATAACCGAAGAGTTGCTCCAACGAAAAACTCATCGGAACACGTTAGTCGGAAAGGTCGTTCGCGTGCGTCGCTTGATGACAATACCGCGGCACGAGAGCGAGAGTGAGCGAGCGAGCGAGCGAGCGAGAGAGAGAGAGAGAGAGACAGAGAACGAAAGAAAAAGAGAGAAAGAACGAGAAAGAGCTGCAAAATTTCGACAACGCGAAGGCGATCGAGCCGTGACAAACCGAGGAAGAGGAGACTCGCCAGACTCGGTGGAAAATCGACGCGAAGTGTGGTTAGGTTGCCCGAGTCGCGATCAGTCGCATGATCGATCAGTCGCGTCGGCCGCGTTGCCATCGAACGTTACCGTGCAGCGGAGCAAGACGGCGTAACGGCGCGTCCCCCTTACCTGAGACCAGCTCGATGCTGAGGCCTTGCGGGTCATAATTAATACTGAGCATGACCGGCTTGTTGTACTTCGGCGTAGACTGTCCATTGTTTGACAGAGTCGTGACCGTCACCGCACGAAACGTCTTCGCCATTTTTCGCCACACCGCGTGCTAGCGCTTCCCAACGCGGCCCCTCTCTCTCTCTTCTTCTTCTTCTTCTTCTCCTCTTCCTCCTTCTCCTCCTCCTCCTCCACCTTCTCCTCCTCCTCCACCTCCTCCTCCTCCTCCTCCTCCTCCTCCTCCTTCGTCCTACGATGGCTCGTAACGCACTGTCGCCGTCGTCGCTCGCCTCTTGTGCTCCCTTCGCGGCACGCCGTGCCTCCTGCACCACTCACGAGAAACAAAAGCCGCCGCCGCCGTCACACGGCGTGCACAACACTCCGAGCAAGAGAGAGAGACTAACCCCCGGCGCTAGGACCGTCACTGCTGCGTGTGGCAAAATCGCGCGATTCTCGCCGCACTTGTACCGTCACCGGACACCGCAAGGTGCCGCGGGAAGACGCCGTCTGCGCGCGCTGTGTGCTCATCGGATACATAGGTGGCGCGCGCGACTTCTACCGACCGACCGCCGCCATAGTGGCAGCTGCTGCTCGTCGATTTGGCGCGCGAGCGAGCGATTCGCTTCGCGTCGCGAGATCGATTAGTTGGCCCGTCAAGAGCGCGCAGTACGAACGGCATAAGAGATGAGCCGAATGTATACGCGACGTTGAGGAGGACAAAGGTCGAAGTCCCGGCAGGTTCTTACGAAAAACTTCCTCGCGAAGCTATCCGCATTGGACTTTTGATTTTGATCTGAAAGTCGAACACTTCTTTGTGCATTCTGTTACTCCTCCGATGAAGTAACTATATTGACAGTTTTTAACTGCATCACACCTGTGTAATCCTATTTATATATGTATGTTATTACGCGTAAGTCAATTATGTGTATAGTTGTTTAATTGAACCAGCCTGTATATGTTAGCTAGGTCAATATTTTTTTACATCTATATTTCGTGTGTCCATTCGCTCAATGCTGCAGGTTGGGGAGGAGGGACAGGCTAATGTCCTCCGGCCACACAATATTTGATTGAACCACGGTGTTTAATCGTTAAAAATTGTTTCAAATTCCACCCCGAGGAACACTGATCCCTACGGGGAACATTAATTGAAATAAATTTTTTTGTGGTCTGTTTCACGATAAATAGTTTTAAAATATTTTAAGGATATATATATATATATATATATATATACACACACAAAACAAAATTTTATATATATATATATAAAATTTTGTTTTGTGTGTGTGTATTGATCAAAGAAAGGAGAACTCGGGACGTTTTGTGCAATTCAATGTACAAGAAATATTAGTTCGTTTGTTCGTTTTTATAACAGGTCAATATATCGATGTTATCGCGATAAACAGATTGCGTATGCACTATTCATGATAATTCCTGGGCAACTAGCGATAATTATCTCGCTGTGATTTAACGATAGCGGCTGCAAAACATTAAACAAACGTCATTGAACTAGCCGCTCTGTTATCACTGCATCTACCTTCCTCGTGCATATCTACTTAAGGCGATACTGAAAACTTTACCGACAGAATACTGATATTTCTCTGCAAAGTTTACGTCGTGGTTGCACAAAATTACAAATGCTCTTACGCAATGAAAATACGTACAAAAATAAATAGGAGCATTTTTCAATATGTAACGAAAATGAAAACAAACTTTCAATATAAAATCTGACAGTATAATATTTGTCTAATTCAAAAGTTCCGCAGCTTATATATACTGAAAGTGTGGATGTTCTAAATAGAAAATTTGTAAAGAACATTGCTGTGCCTTCTTTTCGCATTTGAAGTTTAAGAATATCGGAAAAGTTTACAGAAATATTTCTACACATGTATGGTTAGATTTTCCGCTGAATATGGTAAAACAAAGCGATACGTAAATTCTGTATATACAAAAAAATACGAAAAGGATAGCGTGATTGTGTTAAACGACAATTATCTCTGCTATTATCTCTGCCGTTATCGACATTTTTCGTATCCGATCGACTTTCTAAACGCGGTCAGAGCCTTGTTTAATCAAACGGATTAGAAATATCGAAATTGAAACACTTCAATTCAAGTACACGTTATCTCAATTACGATCGCTGAAAATTGTTACACACAGGAAATCGTTAACTCGCCCATCCACTCGATACCTTCTCGAGATATAGACGCGAACGTTGACACATCCAATCTCATTGATTCGCAGATACAAAGCGCGATCGATCGTATCCGAAGAGAGAGCTACACGTGCTCGGCAATAGCCGAGCTAATGAAACGAGTCAGCGAGTACTCCAGCACATGTAGAAGTCCACCCCTATCTGACTACCGCCCTCGGAGTGTCATCGGGGCTTTTTCAGCCAAACTCTCGTCGAGCGCATCGACGTAGGTTGGTAGGTAGGAGAGGGTAGCCCGGTGGTAGTGCGGAGCGCATTGAACGCGGGCGAAATAAAGCGTCCGTGACGCTGAAGGGTCAGAGCAGCTCTTTCGATCAACCATGTGGAACCGGCCCGAAATATCGGGCCGCGCGCATACGTGTGCGTGTGTGTGCATGCGAGCATATACGGTAGCCGCCGGCTGCACGACGTTGCGCGACGCCGCGCGTCGCGCTGCCGCCGCCGCCGCCGCCGTCTCCGATGTCATGCGCGTCGGATTTCGCGTGCCGCAGCATGGGCCGCGAGCAACGGCGGTCGTCGTCGCCGCCGCCGCCGCGACTGCCCCCGCTTTTTCCGGACGGCAGTAGCGTTGCCGTGGCGCTCTCCGCCGCAGTGTGGCGGCTACCGTCATTGCCGATTGGCGGGTGGCTTGACAACGGCGAGGGTGGTCGACGAAGACTGCTGCTACTACGACAACGACGACGACGACGACGACGACGACGACGGTTGCGGCGCCGGCGGCGACAGGGACACCCTCATTATTATGGTGAGTACCGCAATGCCGTACTCGCGGGGGATGCACGTCGACGAGTTCTCGCGGGAACGTACGGCAGCGGAGCGAGTACACGCATCGCGAATGAATCGCTAACGGCGGGAGCGTGAACGCGGGAGCGTCTTACGTCGTCCTACGTGCATCCCCCTTTCGCAGCCACGAGGCTCCATTTTTCTCGCCGGGCCGACCGAGCGGTGTGCGCGCGCGATCCGAACCTCGTTAAATTCAACCCGCGATTTCGCGCGGTGCAGCGTGCGACGGGGGATCGCGGCCGTTTGGCCGACGAGCGGATTTTTACGCGCAATGCGGATTAATCGCCTCGCGAGACATCTGATTCGGCGACGCGATGTTTGCGCTGTGCGAAATGCGGCAGATTTGCGCTCCGAGCCAGTCGTATTGGTCGCATTTAGCAGCCTGTGACTGCCGGTTGCTGTCCGATGCAAGGACGTCGCGGAATGCTCGTGAAATGGCCTAACGCTGACATTTTTTGCATGGCGTATCGCGTCAGATGGTAAATTCTTAGTTGTCAATTTCGTCGAGAAGTTACGTTTCTTCGGGACGTCGCGCAGAGGCAGCTACTTGCACGTGATCCGCGTAAGAGGGTCATTAAGGGCCAAGATAGATCGTGGAGAGAAAGAGAAAGAGTCTCTTTCGCTGGGATGTGATCATTCTGACGGATTACCGGGATTAATCAGGATTAACGATCCGATGGCTTAACCTCAACCGCAGTTCCTCGTGCCGCACTGCCTTGGCTAAATATTTGCGTCCGCTCGAGCGCAGGGACTCGGCGACACTTTCCCCGAGAGTCTCGGGGAAGGAGGCAGAGGCCAGAGGGGCAAGAGGGGGCGAGAATAGGCAATGCTCCTCGGTGTGTTCGGTAACAGCTTTTAATATTTATCCAAATCTGCTGTTTGCGTCGCTTTGGTGAATGATCTTCCAGCACTACCGTGGCGCTACCTTTGCGCCGTGCCGACTAGAGTGGGGTTGCTCCGCGGGCAGGGAATGGAAGGAAGAAGGGGTAGCAGGGTAAGAGGCTGATACCGGAAGGTCAATAAAAGAAGTGGAAATGTATTTAATGGGCTTAAGCTATCGGGAAGTCCTGGAGCACCGGTCTGAGGACCTCGGCCAGAGAGAGTTGCACGAGTCGTTGTCGAATTCACGGCGACTCGGTCGAACCGCGCCGAGAGAGGGTGGTTTTTCCATGCACCCAGAAGAGTCCAAAGTGTATTGTCGAGTCGAAAAAAAAGAGATACACGATTAATTGACAACGGGATGATCTCGAGACGAAAGTAGGCGATCGCGTTTAGTCGTGTTCGACTATGAGCGGCACGGTTATTTAGTTGACCGTAGAGCGGGAATTCCACGGGGAAATACGGCATTACGGGGAGGTACACGTGTAGCCATTTCGCGAGGGATGTTGCGGAGTTAATTGGATCGGATTAAAGTGGACGGGGTTGCAAAAGTTAGTTAAAAAAGTAACACGATGCGGTGAGCGACTGATCGTTTGCGCGTTTTGCAACACGTCGCATCGTCGTCGACACGCATATTTGAAGTTCGTTCCGTAAAGAAATATCCTTGTGTACGTGTTCTATATTGACCAATCCATCTGATATTTAACAGTGCGATCCTCTCACGAGACGGATGGTTAGGGACGTTAAAAGAAAGGAAAAGAAACTAGCGGATACGATTTGACCGACATCCGGTAGAACGACATCGACCGCGACCTTGATCGATTGCGTCGAGCACGGCTTATCCGAGCACATTTCCGGGCAGCGTGCCAACTATCTCTTATTGATAATCCGTGTAATCTGCATCGCAGCCGTGCGAGATCGGTCACGGAAGGTCTCTGTCGAGATGGCGAACGAGATCCCCGATTCACAACATTATACGTATATCATAGGTTGGTATTATAAGTCACGATCAATATGACGGCGGAAGAGGACGGATGGAGAACGAGCGAGAGAGAAAGAGAGAAAGGCCGGGAGAGACACACGAGGGCGCCGTGAGGGGAATTCAAGGGGATGCACCTGCACTTCTCTGAATTTTTAAGAGGGAGGGAAGAAGGTTTTTTCTCGTCAACGATCGACGCCACCACCTCTGGGAGATCAATCTTGTTATATATCAATGAAATGATATAATAAAATCCGTATGCTATTCGCGACATATCTAATTGTGAAACGTTAAATCGCCAATTACTCTGAGAAAAAATACTTGAGAATTTATTTGTAGGACATAAAGTTTATTTTTGAAATAAACTTCATATTCCATGCTGTTCTCGCGACGTGTCTAATTGTGAAATGTTAAATGACTAACTACAATGAGAACAAAGCACTTGAGAATTTGTTCGTGGGACATAAAGTTTATTTCTGCGTGTTGCAAAATGCGCAAACGATCGGTCGCTCGTCGTGATATTTTTTTAACTAACTTTTATGAAATAAATCTTTTTCCACAAATATACACGTTCTAAAATATTTTTTTTCTCATCGTAGTTGGCGGTTTAACGTTTCAAGATTAAATATCGCATATGAACGAGGATTTTTTTTACTTGAGTATTATTTCATTGATATAACAAGGTTATGTAACAAGGTTATCTCCCAAAGGTAATTTTTTTCTTAGTGTATCTCAGAACTTGAGTCATTTGTGCGAACAGTAAAGTAAAAGTACCAGTTCCCGGACATGCACAGTAGATTGCAAAACGGTTTAAATACAATGATGTTCGGAGAGCTCGCCAAACTGTCACAATTAAGAGATATTATCGACAAATTGCCCAGTAATTATAATATTAATTATTATTATTAATTAGTACTATTGTCACTAGCACCATTTAGTACTTCTAATTATATTATTAATTATATCATTGTTGCATAAGTCTATCCGTAATGATTCCCAATTTTAATAATTTGGCGAGCTCCCAACTTCGTTATGTCTAAATCGTTCCGTAACTTGATTCTAGACATTCCTATTGCTTTAGTCCTCAAATACGAGTATCTAAATCTTTAAAATGAAAAATATATGTAGATATATTGAATATATACATAAGGTGTTTCAATTTTTGTGAAAATGTAGAACGGATTGAGATGAGAACATAAAAGTACCATACTGTTTTGCAATATTCGCACAAATCTCGAGATATTAATTAAAGAAATTTAAAGAAAATTTATGCACAATTACGTAACAATTTTTTAAAAATTAATAATTAAAAATCTACGTGGTTATTATTTGCAAAATGATAAGCTTTTTTGTTCAACTTGACTTAATGTGTAAGCACACAACAACACACATCGCCACTACAGCTCATCTACACTGAGAGAAAAATGTATGATATTTGGAATTATAATGGCATAGTAAAAATATTATAGTTAGGAATATAATTTTTATAGTAAATGTTACCATAATATTTGTAATATTTACAATATAAGTATAGTGTAACTGACCCGTGTAAAATTTTTAACAAGAATTATAATTATTTGAAATAAAAAATATGATAAGGTGGCAAATATTGAATGGTAAGAGAAATTAACTATTTTATATAGTCAATACAATTGGAATATTTGGCAAATATAGGTACATGTAACTATATTCCCAAAAGGTGCTTTACCATATATATAGAGTAATAAGATGGTGACTATAAATCTGTGTTCATTCTACTATATCTTCATGTTTAGATGAACTATAAATATATGTTTGAGGCCAAAACGAACTATAAAATATAGTGAGATTATAGTTATTCCAACTATTTTTTTCTCTCAGTGTACCATACTGATTATTCACAAATCTTCTTTAATTAATATCTCGAGTATTATTGCAAATGTCGCAAAACGATATAGGATTTTTACCTCAATCCGTTCTACGTTTCCACAAGAATTGCGAAGAACCTATATATATATATTCTGCATATGAAAGAATCTAGAATTCTATATAAAATAGATACACATATATTTTATTGAAATATTCATATTTACATGAAAACCGAAATGTTCAGACCAAAATGTTGAGGATTGGATACACGTTTGGGAATTTGTACTTGGAATTGGACTTTTGTCTTACTAAAACTTCAGAAAGCAAGAACGATCGTGACTCGGCTGTTTGCATTATAATTACGGCCCCTAATGAGCCCGGAAGGCATTGTTTCGCCAGTTAGATATTTCGTGGACGTTAATCGAGGCGCATCCCGCCGACACGCACAAAGGGCTCGCCCGCGAAAAATTCCGCCGGCGCTCACGGACGGCTAAGTAAGCGGTATCGAGGGGAAGCAACGGGGTATATCTCGAAACCGCGCACGAGAGGGAGAGAGAATCACATGGTGTCTGGCGAGCGTGATTATCGACCAGTGCGAGCGGTCGCCATGTGCCCTCAAAACCGGCAAGGCACCGAGGGCGCGCATCATACTGGCCGGTATCGCTTGGCTGGCGGGAACTTCTTATTAGTTGGCCGATAGCAAAAGTTACGTTACAAATTACGCGACCTCGCCTGAAAATTGCGCCCCCGAGGATCCCGTCTGGCACGGACGGGCCGGTGGCAACGTGTTCGGAAAATAAACGCGGAACTGGGGAGAACTTACACAAATATCCGTCCATCTCAAGATTCGCCCGGCTCGAATCGATCAAACTCCGTTATATCCTGCTTCGTTATCCCGTCGCACGCGGTCTCGCGAATCAACTGTTGTCGAGGAAGAAAAGAGGGAAAGCCTGTGGTAAACAGTGCGGGCTCCAAGAACCGTCTGTGTTGTGGCGCATCTTTCTGCGATTTTCATTCGGAGCGGGATGTCGCGGCATATACTCTTCGGCAAATAGCTGGCGATATAAGTAGAGAATGTGTAAGTATACGTAAAAGAGTGCTCTCTGTGAAAATATTGACGATATAGCTCACGCTGGAAAATCACTCGAGCATTCTCGAGTTCTATTCTCGCCTTTTCGCATGAATATCCGAGTCGTTGTTCAATTGAATATATTCTGGACGACTTATAATTCGCGACAGAATTCGCCGCGAAATTCTACATTCCGCACGAAAAATTAGAGACGTTCCGCGCCGCAATTACACGAAAAAAAAACTCTGTTCGTGTAATTGATTTTCTGGTGCCTGAGTACTAGACGAAAACTCGATTGTAGGAACAGAAAGATACTTGTGTGAGGTAAAAGTGCCAACGCTCGGGCAATCCTAAACATTCTTGCTATTTTGGTCTTTGAATTTTGGTCTTTAGACTTTAAACTTTTTCTTCTAGTGGCTTAAATTAGCCGGTGTTGCCCAGATTAAGACATTTAAATATTATTCATCCAAATGATTTAAACTTATAACATCTCCCTAGAACATCTAAACTATTCAGAGCAACTGAACTTAAATTATCACAAAATGTCAATGAGATGAAATCAGGGAGAGGAGATGTCTAGGTTTCATGGTATATTTTCTGCAGAGTATTAGAGATTAACTATGCAAAATTCTAAATCGGCCGAAAGATTTAGTAGTTAACAGAGAATATACAGACATTCTATTTTATTCATATAGATATTGAAAATTTAAATATTCATATTTAAAGACCAAAACAATCAAAATATCAAAGGTCAGATCTGGGAATTGGTACTTTTACCACGGCAGATCATTCTATTCGGTCAATTGTTCGGAGTTTATCTCAACTGACTTTTAACGCAGCCGAATGTCCAAATAAATGTTGCCAATCGTGATAACAGAGATATCCCTCTCGTCATCCAGTTCTCGTGTGGTTCTCATTCTGTTGTACGAATTGAGATTCTCTTCCGTGCAAGTATATGTGCATTCACCGGATACGCAATATTTTTCAGCATTATTATGTAAATATTAAAAATATTTACATTACACTTTTTGCATGAATATTCGCCCTCTGATTCTAGACACTGTATGCGCATACAAACATAAAATTCCCAAGTGTTCTTCGTCACACATAAAACGATCTCGAATTCCGTCGCGAATAATTGGTCGTCTAAAGAGGGCTCGAGTGTCGAAGATGTAGTCTAATATTCCCGGATACTTCGCGGCGCGCAAACGTACGACGAATAGCTCCATATTTGTCCGTCAACATTCGCCGTTATGTAAAGCCATCTTCATGCATCTCGCGCATAGCGCACGATGTAATATCTAGTATTTGCCGTCCATCGTGCACGGGAGGCTGTAACGCCGGAAATTTTAATGGAATTAAACTGCCATACGGGATACCTCCTCTGCGGCGGCCGGCTAATATTTAATCAATCGATCGTAATCAATCGGTGATGCTCGAGATTGATTTTACGTCGAGCTGATTACTTATTCGGGTCACACCGGGCAAGAGACAGAAAGAGAGAGAGAGAGAGAGAGAGGGAGGGAGGGAGGGGGAGAGAGAGAACTCGATTGCCTGCCAAACGATAACTCGCCGTTCCATCTATTCCGAACTGGCGCTCTCTCTGGCCTTCGCCATCGCGATTACTGCCTTCATTTTGTGCTTCGTATTATTGATCATTACACAACCACATACATTGTCTCTCGTATGTCGGGGATCATGAGCACGTGTCACGTACAGTATCACGCGCTCGTATCATTTTCCCGTCGCTAACTAAGCTTTCGAAATACGAGTGCGGACGCGAGCCACAGTGTTATTCGGTGACAATGGGTGCATCCAGTAGCACGACCGCTCACTGAGCACCCCAGATCTATTTACTGGATATAAGCGCTCCCTAAGCTGTTCACAATGAGCGGTCGCCATTTGAGCATAGTTTCCTATCGCTCACTCCGTTCATTTTACGCTCCTTTCTACTTTTTTTGCACAAATTCAATATCCTTAAAAGTGAGTAACTTATATCATTTTTGTGCTAATTTTTATCTCGTAATTAGAAATTTATTGCTGATAATCAAAGAATTAACATTTTAACGTATATTAACGTAATAAATAGAAAGAGTTAAACATTATATGTACACACACACACACACACACACACACACACACACACACACACACACACATATATATATATATATATATATATATATATATATATATATATATATATATATATATATATATAT
>NW_022639465.1:2226926-2239364 GCF_010583005.1 Odontomachus brunneus | reverse complement strand
ATATATATATATATATATATATATATATATATATATATATATATATATATATATATATATATTAGATATATCTACAAAAGAGATTAACATCTGTTCTTTATCATACTTTTAATCTTTATATCGCACTTTTCTAATAATTATTATTTTTTACACAAATTATTGTTATATAATCTCTAATTTTTAGTAAGCAACGCATAATACACTTATACTGCAAAACGAAATAAGAAATTGGAAATTTTAATTACTGTTTAACATGCAAAAATGGGAATAGCTCTCTAATAAAATTTAAACCAAGCATTTATATATTTTTACTATAACAGATAAAATAAAGATAGAAATTAATAGTTTGCGAGGAACTTTAGATAAGTGTTTATTAAAGAGTAATTTAGTATAGACCTTACATAATATGCATGAAAAAACGTCTTAAATAAGATATCTAATAAACATCTTATAGAAGTTTCATTTCAGGCATCTTATTTGAGTCGTATCTCTGATGTCTTTTAAACGTCTCTTCTGAGACGTCTTTTAGACGTCATATTTCAGACGTCTTTTAGACGTCATTTCAGATGTCTTTGCGACGTTTATTGAATGACATTTTTAAGATTATATATGACTGGCTACATTACCGACTGAGATTTATACACGCTATTGCTATGATAAATATCATAACGATTTGCGAGCGTTGTGTATGTGAAGCATGTCAAAATCTTGAAGAAGTTATTAAATTATAAATTTTTATAATTTGGTCAGTTTACTTTTAAATTGTAGTGCCGAGTGAAAATTTCCTTTCTTTTACACAGATGGTTCTTGAGAATAATAGTTAGACTGTGGATTTGTTTATTCAGGATTAAGTATCAATGATAGCTAACCAATAATCAATAGTGATGATATCTGGTATCGTATGCTTTAAATTGTGAGTTATATATTACCAAATATCGCTATTCGGCAGCATATGACTCAAAATTTAAAGTATATGCTGAATATCATTATTATTCGCTAGTCATAAATCCTAACTCTAAGCAGAACGGATGAGCAAATTTATAATCTAATCATAATTCTTAACTGACTGCAGCAAATAAATGATGATAAATAAAACATACTTTTCTTCTTAATGTGTATATAATTATAGAAATCTACAGTATATAAATATATAAATATATATATATATATATATATATATATATATATATATATATAATAATAAATAAAAATCTTAAAAGATAAAGATCTTAAAATAGTCTTAAACAAGACGCCTTTAAGACGTCTTAAAACAACGTCTTAAAGACATCTTAAAATTATGTCTTTAAGACGTCTTAAATTAAGACGTAAGACTCTCTCTGGCAACTTTTAAGACGTCTGAAAATTTTTAAAAGGTTTTTAGACATCTTTAAAACGTCATGTTGTTGTGTGGAATGTAATATTAAAGAATTTTATCTTAGATTCTCTCTTTACAGCTATATTTAAAGACAATATTACAGATTAAATGTAATATAATATTGTATTTTTATTTATAGAGGAAAACCATGTCATTTGTAGAAAAGCAATATATAACTGGTGACATTTTATATAACATAATGGAAACAAAAGATGTTCACGAAAGAATAGAAGACGGTAAATTTAATCATATCCAAAGAAATAGAGATATACATAAAAACTAATTTTTATTACAGATCCTGATTTCGCAGCAATGCGAAAATACTCTTTCTTAATTTTTAAATATATTTTCCATGTATTTATCTTAAATGTTTCACTTAAAATACATTTTATGTTAAACTTATATACAAAATAAGTGTTTTATTTCTTTATCGATATACGTATTGTAATAATTCTTCAAAATAATTTAATACTGTGTCACTTACATATATTCTCTATATTTGCTGAATTTGATTGGCATTGGCCATATCATATTTGATTTTTATGTCTCTACCAATAACAAGACGGATTGGTTTCAAAACTTACAAAAAAAAAAAAAAACCAAACAACTTTGCTGACCACCAGTGTACCTAGTAAACTGAATATATATCCAGTACACAAAAAGCGCTCGCTAAGCGCCCAGAAAGCGCACCCAATGAGTGCATCCAGTACTACAACCGCTTATTGAGCGCTCAGTGAGCTCTTGCATCCGATTGGCATATTCCTTTAGATCTAAAAATATACACCAATCAGTACTGGATGCATCCAATGAGGTGCGTATGCAAAATGCGTCTTCCGTGCCGCGTTGAGAGTCGACCAGAAAGTTCGATAATCGGCGGAATTTAGAAGTTTTAGCCGCGCGCGCGCGCGTGCATAGCCAAGGACTCCAGTAGATATCGCCGGCAGTTCTAATCATTCTGAAAAATTATGCCAATCCGGTTATGCCAATTACGACATATCACATTTAACGAGAACGCTGACAACGTGTTTCTGCATGTCATACGTCACGCGAAAGGTGTCGTTTCTGCGCGAATGCATCGGAACTGTCACGATGTTGCGACGTAATGTAAAAAATCTCTCTCTCTCCCTCTCTCTTTCCCCTCTTTTCGCCGTGAGCCTTTTGTCTTCGTGCGAAGAGAGGAAATCAGGGCATACTGTGTACATTAGGCAGGTACAGCTCGCTCGATAAAACGAAAGACACGGGAACGGTCTTATTTACCTTTTGTACCGTCGCGACGCGAAGAAGCGAGCGATTTATACGTGTCTTCGGCGAGCTCTTTGCTGATAAGAAGCCTGACGATAACGCCCCGTCCGGATCCTGAAATAATTCTTCTGCTTTCGCGAGCCGTCCGCTCGACAGAGGATATGCACGTATTAGTAACCTTATTTCATTCCCGACCGTGCGGTCCGCCGACGAAATGTATTAATAGAAGTACTGACTCACGAATAAAACGCCTAGGTAAATCAGTAATCACGAAATACGCCGTCGTCTTTCAATATATCGCGTACTCAATCGTACATATAAGTGTAGGTGGGCGGAGATATTTTCGACTAATCGTACACGTCGAAAAATCGACAACACTGATACACGAACACACATCGGGCCGCATGAATTATTCGCAGAGTTCTCCGGAGTTGTCCGGCTTCGATCTGGATTTTATTGTAATTCCGCATGTTCAGAAATATCCTCCCCTCCCTGTCTCCTTATCGAACAAGGGATGGAAAAGCGAGACGAGCGTTATTGCCATTTCTACATGGCTCGATATGACAATCGAATATCGATATCTGACGTTTACCCGTTTCTTTGCACGAACTGGGCTGCTTTTCAAACAAAGATCTGTATGACTACCTTGTCCCGGAAAATCTATCTCGGATTGCAAGAGCCGAACACTCAAAACAATATCTCGCCCTTAGCGGAATCCTTTTGTATACATGACCACAAGAAGATTCTTCTAAAGCCAGAAGAAAAATATTCTAAGCGCATACGAAATATTCCATGCTTAAAGTTAGAGAAATTTCGTCTTTTATCTACAGTACAAATCTTGTTTTTAATAGAAATTTTATCCAGTATAAGAACATACATTCCGCTTCAATTTCTTCTTGATCCAAGAGGAGAAGTTAGAATAATTATTATATCGTTTTAATTTTCCTGGAACATGTAAATTTTTATCTATCCACTTTTATCTGTTTATCTATGCACGTACATTGTATACACACACGCGCACATTCACACAGGTATCGTATCGGAATCGCGCGCTTTACACCGCATATTGCCACGTCCGAATCTCGTTTCAGGGACGCGAGATGCATTCGTTCGTTATTCTCAATTAACCCACGTACGCTATCGCGTATCGTCTGCTTGTTACTTTCAACACATCCTGCAATTTTTATAGCTTTAGGAATGCCATCCATTAGACGCTACAAATGCTTTTTGAAGCGTCGTACAGACTAGTTATGACATTTCTTTAAGCGCTTCAGAGTGTTTATAGCATCTAATGGATCGCATCCTAGACGCAGAAAAACATTCCGTTGCTAAGAAAGACAATAACTTGGTTCACCTTTTTAAGTGATAGTTATCTTCAACGAAGAATATTTTCTTGAAAACAGTCTCATTTCTTGAAATATACTCATCACAAATTTGAAGAAAAGCTTATCGTATCATGATATGTACTCAAATATGCGCACGTATGTACTCAGAAGAAAAATTTGTTCTCTTTCACTGAGAGAAAAATATAGTTACTTTTGGCGTCAACTATACTTTTTTGTGATTTTAACCAGAAAAGTAATTAGAAGAACCATCTTTCTAATAACACTTACTAAAACAATGGTTTTCCTAACTATTTTTATGGTTAAAATCACAAAAGAATATAGTTGACGCCGAAAGCAACTATATTTTTCTCTCAGTGTTATAAAAGTTTTATGAAATTTTGTTGAAGAAGAAGACGGTTCGACTTTATGAAATAGGCAAGCCGAATTTTTGCTTTAATCTTCCGCGTACAATCATATTTTTTAGAATATATAGTACAGTCTGGGTATAGTCTGTCAGATCCGCGAAACTTTGAACTACCGCAACTTTACCGAGAGTCAATATTTTTGGACATATTTCTTTTATTCTTTTTTTATTTCTGAAATAGAAAAGCTTTACCTATGAAACAGTTACGTAATAAAATCAAAACCTACAAAGATTTGCGCTATTTTGAAATTCCTTCAGAATATTCGGTGGGCGATCGAATATTCATTCGGCTCTCACAGACCCAACATTGTACGCGGAAGGTTAATCTAATATTCTCGATTGAAACGTTAAAATCGCTGGGATTTAGTATGTGTTTCGAATATCGAATAAATTACACAGGCCGACATTAAACGTGTAATATGGATGAGATGTAATATGATTTCCCGCAGATTTTTGGCCGCTGAATTCGAATCCCGAGGCGAAATTTTCCTGTTACGTCAGATTTTTCAGAAAATTAAAATCAAAAGTGCGTTTTTGGTCATTTTTGAGACCTGACGTGTTAAAGACTTTTGATAAGGATTCAATTAAAACTTGAATTTTTTGCTTTGAGATGATCATAATTGAAATAATGTTGCATCCGCCTATCTCGAACGATAATAGATTTTCGCTGCACGCGCGCGCGCTCGCCACTCCTCACCGTACGCTGCCCGGAGGATTCTGGAATTATTCAAACGAGCCTCCAGACTATAGTCTTTATTCGATATTAATATTTTTGCTCTAAATTGAAGTGAATTAAATTTCTAAGAGCGAAGCCTGATTTTAATTTATTTCTTTTATTTATAAATCTTTACTTATATTATATCTTTCCTTTTTCCGCTTCTTACCAGACCTTTTCAGATTCTTATTCATGGCGGTCGCGTTTTTATTTGTATTGCGATTTAATATCGCGCGGGTCTTATCTTTACGATTCGCGTTTTGGTCGCCAAAAACGAAAACCTCACGGATCCTACGTAAGAATCGACCGGGAGAGTTAAACCGGCCGCGCGGCCTGAAAACGTGCTCTCGGCTATCTCGCGCTGAATTACCGCAATCTGCTAATAGATTTTGCCACGTGACTCGTGAACCGTGCGCAGCACGCACACGTGTGCCACGACAAAAGTGTCTTTCTCTCTCTCTCTCTCTCTCTCTCTCTCTCTCTCTCTCTCTCTCTTCGTATGACAATCATGTCGCCAATGGTGGGGCATTACGAACGCGTTGCAGTAGAGAGAGGAGGTGGTGCAAGTAGGAGGAAACCGGAGGAACATTTTCAGTGTCGAGCTAGCCGCGATTGCGTTCCGTTTCGTCGTCCCCGTCATCGCTGTCATTGTTGTCATTGCCGTGTCGTGGTGGTTGTCGAGTTCGTCGCGTGTCTCGTGATGGGATCTCAACGTCCGTGCACGTTCCGCACGAGAATGCGCATTTCGGTCGTGCCGTCCGATTTCGCGAGGCTTCCCGTGGGACCATAAGACCCAGCGCTAACGGAGAGGAGTTCCTCGTAGAGGCTGACTTCGAGAGAGTGGATCTCAGTCGTGCGAGTAATTAGAACGGCTGTGACCGCGAGCCGGCGTGAAAAATTGATACGACGATGAATGCCTTAATTTGTCTTCTTACGTGGAAACCCGCGCGATAAATGTCGCTGCTTGTTTTTGGAAGCTGCGCTTAACGCGCTATCGAACTTATAATTTAATTTATTGTTTATAACTTAACGTTTATCGAACTCCACTATATCCGCATCGGTGTATTCGGTCTTCCAAGAGGTACGCACAGATAAGTACACCGACAGAAAAAAATATGTGAAAAATAAGAAATACTCACTCCATCAGTATTAATGACATGTTTATTCGTACTGATATGCGTACACTAAAAAAAACAGATATTTGAATTTCATTAGAACAATGGGAAGAAACATAGAATGTAAAAAACAGAAGAAACGGAAAATAGAAAATGAACAGAAATAAGCTTTACCTTACCTAGACTAACTTTATACCTCACAAATGAATTTTCAAGTATTTTTTTGCAATATATTTTTACACTAAAAATAAATGTATTTCAAATGTATTTCAAATGAGAAAGTATATATTTCCTTAAAACACGCTGTTGCTTGTTATAAAAGCAACTGTTTATACTATTCAAACAAAAGAATTTAAATTTAAGTAAATATATGCCGTCAATGCTCACCGAATAAATATTTATTTTTTGAATATTTTTTCTCTCCGTGCGTGGAAGATTTCATTGGGCGATCATTTTGCATTCGACGGGTTAGAGATCTGAATGAGAGAATCAGTATTTCGCTACTTTTCGACTTCCATATTCGAGTGGATCGTTCTACAATGCATCGCGTTGCGACACACAATACGCGAGTAGTATTTCGAGCATGTCGCGGTAGCAACGTTAGAGACAAGTGAATGAGAAAGGTAGGGAGAGGGGGGAGGGGGCAAAGAGAGAGAGAGAGAGATATGCTCGATGTTTGGACTATTACCTCTAATTGCGTATGTGCGCTATTAGTTTCCACAGTATACCGTGCAAATAAACCTGCGTAACACAACACGCGCACATACCGTCGGCTTTATACGATAATGTTAATCAAGCGTGGGAAAGTGAGGTTTCGCCTTGCACGCGTATTTCGCGCACCGCGCAGAAAAATAAAAGCGTAGAGCTCAACTTACGCCGTCCGTCAGTCCATAGGATAGGCCTCGCGTGGCGAAATGCAAAGAGTCGCTATTAAAACCGCTGATAAACACGCGATAAATACTCCGCGCTTCAGCAGAGCGTGTACGCACTCGCGGGACTCGCCAGGAAAGGCAGACAGATGAGACCAGTTTCCTAACTCGTTGTAATATAAAGAGGTAGCGACTCGAATGACTTTCGTGCTGTCGATGAGTCGACTAAAAATTTCAGTTCCGGTGTCAATTTGAGCTTGATTCGTTTCGGCCTGACACCAATTGGGTCTGAGGTGAATGAGGTTCAATTTTCAATTTGTAAAGAGCGCGGGAAGGAGGGAGGTGGATAGGCTCGCGGGGAGGGGAGGGCAGGGAGGTAAAATTTAATTGATCGGGTTTAGCGCGCGACGTCGACGCGCAATATAAAAGTTCTATCAATCCGGCGATATCACGGCGTTTCCATTGGGACACGCGAACAATTGCTCGTATGCCGTTTGCATTGACCGCGTGCACCTTCAATGGCGTGGAGTGCGCAAACGACGCATAATAATCACGCCGCACCGTGATCGGGATTCGAACGAGGGATTTGCCGATTATCAGGTTCGTTATTATTAGTAGCACGCGAGAACAGCGGGTCCCTGTAACCTTAATAACGGGACCCTTTGTACGGAGAACAACGCGGGGCTATTAGATTGGCGCGAAAATGGATAGTGCGAATGTTTGTTTGTGCACAGAGAGCGCGAGAATGTTGTCGTACGAATATTTTCATCGCGAGATATTTTTCACGCTTATCTGTCAAACGATACTTTTTATTCTTTACTAGAATTGCGTAATTGTAAAGTGCAAAATGCATCTCGTCAAATATTCGCCCTATTTTCACGAGCTCACGTACACCGCGATAAATTCGTTAACATTTCCTGTATTGTTTTTTCTTGTTATTCTGTATATATTAAACCGATTCTACAATTGCGTAAGTGTGGTCGTGAATGGTTACGGCAACCAATCAGAATAAAGCAATTAGTGAATAAAACACTCTGATTCGTTGACTCTTACGTTCACGACCACGCTCACACAATTATAGAATTGCTTCTATATTTTTAACCTGAAGCATATCGAAGACTCTTTTATACACGGAGAGAGAATAGTTTTTTTTTTTCTTTTGAATGCATATTTTTTAATTTTATTTTTTCATGTTTCATACTAAAATAGTTCTAAGTTCACGCATCAAGCATCCACACACGCCATCTAACCAAGTCCAATAAAGGGATAGTCAATTATAACAAAATGCCGATCTATTCCTCGGTTACAAAATTCTATAGTATATACTTTACTATGAAATTTTCTCTCCGTCTATACGTGTATGTTCAATAAGGAAAAAAAGTATCAAAATAAGTATAAAAATAAGAAAAAAAATATATCAATTAAACTGCGAATTTAATGTTATTATAATATTTACGATTTATTGCAGCGATATTTTTGCAATTTTTTAATTACTGGTTCTAGATCAGTACCGTAAGATGGGGTTACTTTGTGACACAGTGAATATTGGTCAAGAGTGATAATTATCACTGGGTCACAAAGTAACCTCTACTGTCACAAAGTAACCCCATCTTACGGTAATCTTATCGAGAATATCTGATAACACGGTTAACAAAGTGGTCAAACATGACATTTTTACGTGAATGAGAGATGGGAACAAAAACGACGGGAAGAATTCCTCGCTGAGTCACTCGTTCATTGTATTCTAATTAATCATTCACATGATTGCCTCGTCCATGCGGAATGATCGGCCCCAATTCAGATGAGTGCGTCAACGAACTTAACGAGATTAACAGCGAAATCTTAAAACGAGCTATACAACCGTTGCGCCGAGAAAAAAAGATAATTTATCTCACTAAAATTGTAGTTATTCTCAGCGTGAACTATATCCTATCGTAACGAAAAAATAGCGATATGAACGTAAGTTTATCACTGACACTAAAATTAAAACTCATTCTCTGGACGAATGGTTCTTCTGATTATAATTTTTTCACTATGCAATATAGTTACAAATACTAAACACTTTTTTCTTCGCGTACAATTATTAATCGATGAGATCTTGACGAGAATATAATCTCGAGCAGCTAATCAATTATGAGACTCTTGCCCGATAACTTTGTATACATACACGATATTTACAGAAAGATCGATAAAATTGAATGAAATATTGTGCATTACATTTCTAAGTATCTAAACCTACATATGAAATCTTAGCAATAAGCAATGAGCAATTAGAAATATTAGCAATTTTACGTAAACGTAATATTGTGTACTATTACGTCCGAGACAAGCGTTTAAACTTAAACGCGGAATACGACAAATAGCGCGATAGCGTGTTATCACTTTATGAGTCATTTCTCATGAAACTGTAATTTTTACCATCATGTGAACGACTGAACTTTAAAACTTTACTGTTCTTCTCATTCTCAGTAGTAAAAGACAAGAAAGCCTCTTGTATTTTCTTTTGTAACGCGCATTATCATCGTTTATTTCGTAATCTAAAAATTGACCTAAAATTTAATATCCTCATCTAATCTAATCTAGGATCGATGATCGTGATGCAAATAAATATTTTTTATATACTTTTTTCTCTTAGTGTAACCACGACGACACGAGTTTTTTGCAATTACGTGAATGACACAGTCAATAGATCTTGATCTATTCAAGTACCTCGTGTTTGTCATCTTAAGATCTTGTCGCGCAAATAACAATTACAATAGCAGGCTCCTTTGACGTAACTACATCCGACATATATTCCCGTTGTCGCGCACGAATCGCCCCAGACGATTTCAAGACGATTGACACCTCGAACAATCGTCGTAGTCGGAATACCGTCGCGCTTAGTAACCGTATTCTGCAACGATATTACGGATTTCGTCGCGCAAGCTCGCTACCCGGTGCATCGATCGAATTTTATGCCTTGGGAAACGTGTCTCTGAAAAACGTGCCGACGAAACGTGCCCTCGAAGACCTTCCGCGACGTCTCCTCGCGCAATTGATCGGCGAAACCCACGTTCGCGCTGAGTTAAGCGCACTAACAAGTGAACCTACACAAAAGTTATACTTCGATTTCTTTTTAATTTGGCACAAATATAGAAGTACAAAGAATATTTAGGTCATATTTTTTTCATTTCGGTCCACTTTGAGTTTCACGGGCAGTTTATAGCTTTTTAATGTTCTCATGATATTCCTATCAAGTGCAACAAAAATGCATAAGAAATAAAATTGAGTACAAGATATAGACATTTTTGGTTTGCTGATTATGAATATCAAGTCAAGTGAGTAAAATTATTTGGTATAAATAATAAAATGTTTAAACAAAACATGTAAAAATTTGAAAAAAAATTATTTATACAAATAATTTCTCGGTTTGGCCGAAATTCGAACTATTTTTGGCTAATTTAGTCCAGATTTGAAATATTTCGGTGGAAATCTCGGCTAAAGAAATTTAGAATAGTTTGTGTCTCAGCTATGTCAATTTTATTTAAATTATTTGTATAAATAATAAAATGTTTAAAGAAAACATGTAAAAAGTTAAAAAAAATTATTTATACAAATAATTTCTCGGTTTGGCCGAAATTCGAACCATTTTTGACTAATTTAGCACAGATTTGAAATATTTTGATTGGAATTTCCGCTAAAAAAATTTAGAATGATTCGTGTTTTAGCTATGCCGATTTTCTTAAATTTATTTGTATAAATAATAAAATGTTTAAACAAAACATGTAAAAAGATGAAAAAAATTATTTATATAAATAATTTCTCAGGCCGAAATTCGGACTATTTTTTACTAATTTAGCCCAAATTTGAAATATTTTGGTTTGAAATATTTAGCCGGGAATCTCGGCTAAAAAAATTTAGAATGGTTCATGTCTCAACTATGCCGATTTTGATAAAATTATCGAACTATATCTTTTGTTCAATTTTATTTCTTATGCATTTTTGTTGTACTTGTTGATGATAGGAGTGAGAACATTAAAAAAACTATAAATTGCCCGTGAAACTCAAAGTGGGCCAAAATGAAAAAATATGATCTAAATACTTCTACATTTGTGCCAAATTAGAAAGAAATCGGAGTGTAGCTTTTGGGTAGGTTTACTTGTAAGTAAAAGGAGCGGCCTCTTCCTAAGCAGTAACTGGTTAGGAATTTTGGTCATTAGTAGTTTCTAGCCAGGAAATAATAAAAATTATTAAAATACGATCAATTTTTAGCCACTTAAAAGAAAAAAAGGAATCTAAAATTGAAGGTGGATTATATCGAATTGAAAAAGAATCGCTATTATATTCCAAGATTACAAATTAGCAATTTATAAAAATATATGAGGCTGGTTCAATTATACTCACAATTCAATAAAATGTTAAAGGTTTCGCTTTACTCTTTATTATTTCGAGATATTTATTCACGAAGAAATTTCCAATTATAATACAGCCCAGCCAACACCAAGTAACAATTACGAAACTGTTAATTATAATTTTCTACTGAATAATGTAAGTATATGTTATACGTTATATATCAGTTACATTATTAAATAGAAAATTATAACGGTTATGTAACTGTTACTTGGCAGCAACTGTTCGCTGGGAGCAAATCTAAAACATTGAAAGCATTTGCTGAACGCAGTCACAAGAAGTAATTGTAACAAATAATGCATTTGCAATTCTACAATTAATTCCTCATAAATTCTCAGATTGTTCGAAGACTTAGTCGCGAAGTACTTGTTACAATAAACTTTTCAGGAATACGTCAAGACGAGCTGATTATGGAATTCGCCAAGAATTCTCAGATATTCATGTTTCTAATTCTTTACGTTCTTTAAAATGAATTCTCTGTAAACTTCTATGCATCTCTGTGCTATCTGAGTAGTTAGTTTCTGGCCAGTTTCTAGCCAAAACTTTTTTATCTTTTTATTTTTTTTATCAGTTTGTAATAAAACTTTTTTGTATAAAATTCTATTAAATAGTTTTCATCGTTGAATTCTGCAGTGTAAAATGTTATATTTCATTATTCGATCTCCAAAAATAACATGAAACTCGTACTTCAAATGGCACAATTTTTTCGCGTGCAAATTCATTTATTATTGAGATGGTTGTAGATTTATTTTTAATTACCACTTTTTCAGAATCAAGTTTCGGGCCAAGAAATATTCGGCCAGTATTTTCCGAATTTTTACTATACACAAAAATTGTCCGGAATTTATTTACCATTTCTATTGCCTGGTATCTGACCAGTTTCTGGCTAGTGACCAGTTTTTCATGGAAATTTTTCTACTTGCGGCGTTTGTCGATCGATCCGCACGGGGAGGAGGAGGAGAAGGAGGGGAAAGGAGGGGGGGG
>NW_022639465.1:2202798-2226796 GCF_010583005.1 Odontomachus brunneus | reverse complement strand
GGGGAAGGGGGGGGGGGGGGGCGGATCCTCGCTTCCTTCCGCGTGCATATTTACCGCCGAAATTTACCAACGTTCAATTTGACCGATTTACCGCGCGGGCGTTTCATCCAGCCGCCGGCCAAATATTACGTTCCACTCGCGGCCATTCGAATTTCACCGGCCGCGGCAATTTTATCGCGCGCGTACCCGGTATTTCCTCCGGCGAAGATATTATTGCACCGATGAAAGAGCGTTTTGCATGAGTCCTGGATTGGTTATAACCGTCCCGAATAAACGACGCGGACGCGAATCAGTTATTAATCGGCGGGCGTATTTCCTCGCGACGCTGTCATTTATCACGAGTAACGTGTCATTTGGTTGCGTCAACCTGACGACAACGACTAAAGACCGGATAGAACCAATCGGCCTTTTTTGCTATTCACCTCATGAACCGACATCGTGCAGAAGCATCGACGGCGTCAAATACCGCGTTCCGTGTTATTCAGAGCCGTGCCGCCCCGACGCTTTATGTAAGTTCTCTAAACGACGGCGTCGGCGCTGCGGATCAATTAGAGAAGGACTAAATGTAACGTTTCAAGAGTCTCATTACCGACGACAGTTCTCTATTCGCCCGGGATGATAAACATACAAAAGACGAAGATAAGCAGCTGTTTTGAATAAACCCGACATGACGACACGGAGTTACGTGTTTCGCGAGTCGTCATCGTGAACGTCGTCTCGGGTCGGAAACGCTGTTGTCTTTTCGCGCGTCAAAGTGAGGAACCGTAAAATCGCGCATGAGAGATAAGTCGCGACGGGACGAGCGGGTGAGACGGGAGATGGCGTTATTAATGACAGACAGACAAAGCGGGACACCTGGCGATAACGTGCGGAAGAAATAGCGCTGAAAATAAGACGATTCACGAAGCTCGGTGAGCCGACGTTCGCGCGCGAGAATCGCGAGAGAGGAACAAGAGCGCGGCTGGAATTGTACAGCTTGCTCTCTCTTTCTCTCTCTCTCATGTTCCCTCGGCACAGTTCACGAGGCGAGTCCCTCCGGAGCCATGAACCCGCGCGTCGTTTCATTCGGCAGATAAATCTCGCGTTATCTCGCTCGTTAGCAGCCGACGGTTGCTTTAAACGTTGCTGCTTTATCAGCCAAGTCCACGATCCTGACGGATGTTCTTCCGGCGCGCTATCGAGTCGCACGCCTTCGCACGAGAGCCCTAAGCCTCCTCTTCCTTTCCCCTGTGGGGGAGGAGAAACACGACCCTCGAAAAATAATTAAACCGCCCGCGGCGCGTTTTCGCGCGACGCGCCAAAGAATTAATCAGTCCGTAGCAATGGATGTAGCATCACAGAGCGCGCATCTGAACGAAACACAGACACGTGTTTTCGACACGCGTACCGACGAGTCGCCGGCTACTGCGGAAGTATCGCCGGAAGTAGCACGCTGCTGAAGATATGTTGAAAGTTCTGAGCGCGACGCGCGCCTCGCAAAAAATCATAATTGATCGCCCTCCGCTTAGTGTCTCGCCCAGTAAAAAACTCTCCCTTCCTGCTCCTCTTTTCCCGCGGCGAGGTATCACGAGCTTGACGGACTAATTATTTTGATAACAGGGCAAGAAGCAGCTCGCGATTCAGGAAAGGCAACGGAAACGACGGAGCAGCCGACACATGTAGCATTCGGGTGAGTGGGCATCCCTTCTTCGTCGGAACCTTCCGCGCTCCTCGGCGCAGCTATTATGGTAATCCGGCGTTTTCCGCTTGGAATCGCACCGAGACTCGGGATCATCTGCGCGAGCGTTAATATCGGGCCGGGAAACGCGTTTCGGTACGCAATGTCGAGTTTTAATTCGTACAGTTTTTCGCGTCATTGCCATCCTTCTCTCTTTCTTTCTCTCCCTCTCTCGACAGCGCACTTCGTTCCGGCGGAAATTTGCACTTTACACGTATAACCTGCGCGCGCGCGATATAGTATATACATTTACACGGTAATGCTCGGTGAATTGAATCGGGTCGAGAATCAGATTAAAATTGGAAATTCGCTCCGCGGAGATGGAGGAGGCGGATGGAAGAAAGAGAGAGAGGGAGAGAAAGAGTGAAAGAGAGTGAGAGAGAGAGAGAGAGAGAGAGAAAGGAGGTATGGGAATGAGACGCGGGAGTAACTGCTTTCCCGCGCCGAGTGGAGAAGTTAGCGGAGTAAGTTGTGAAGCGGTACATTTTTCATTTAAAATCCGATTAATCTTCCAGTCCCATTTCCCCGTTATTAAACTAGAACTGGATTAAGAACGTCGAGAAATACTCTCGATGCGGGCTCGAAAATTTTTGCCGAATTCCCCGTATTCCGTCGTCACGTCGCTTCGTTAGAACTTTACACGTGCGAACGCAGCCGAGCTCGGCGATGCATCACATTTTCGTCGAAACGTGCGCGTATCTCTCTCTATTCTCATTCGGCCACTCTGTTCTCCGCATAGGAATCGGTATAATGAAGCCGTCCGTGAAAATGGGAGTGATCGCCTTGATAGGGATCTGCGTAGTGTTTTATCAATATCACCTGTCCACCGGCGTTACTTTCGACCAAGTAACGACCTTCAATACGGACAACTCTGCAGACGACACCGAGGTTTTGCCGATCGACGATGAGGGTGATAACTACAGCAAAGTCTCGAGGCTCACCGAGAATATGGTAAACAATGACATGATCAGTCAGGATTACCCCTCAACTGCCGAGGTCAGTTCGTGTGCTTTCCGTTTCTTCAATTCGTATTGTCGAAACTAAATATGGAATTTGCTTTCTAAAGCTTTCTCTTCTTCTCTCTTTCGTCACTCAATTGTACACTGAGGGAAAAGAATATCTAAGAAATGAGACAATATTCACACGGTGGGTACTAATTCAGCTAATATCGTCAAGAAGGACTTTTCTGTATCCCATTACCTATTTCTTTACTCTTCACCCTTCTTACTTGCACAGCACCTGTCTCATCAGTTCTTCCGTTCTTGACGTCATCCTTTTTCCTTGTGTATACCTTTATCTTACTTATCCCATTCGATGGCCAAGCCTTTCCTCTTCACTTCTCATATTCTCTTCTTCCTCCATTTCTTATGTACACTTCTGTCTTCTGTTACTATTTACACTTCTTTTATCGATAATTTTCTCTGCATTATCATGCTAATATAAGTGCTTTCCTGCATTACCTACACAACCCTAACTATCCGTTCTTTATGACCCGCCGTAATCTGTATTATCTATGCACTTTTTCTGTCCTGAATACTTTTCTATCGAACATCTTGTTTCGTCTTTATTTACACACACTGTCTACGCACTCGTTCCTATAAAATTTCTTCTATTTGCGACTCTCCATACTTGATTCAATAGAATAAAATCATTCCAAACTCACGCATCAAACATTCACTCACTCGCACGTCATCTGACCAAAAGAGTGTCCATTTAGATCTAAATATTTAGATCTAATATTAGATCTAAATATTTTATTAGTACTCGCCGATCAAATATTTTTTATTTTTAAATATTTTCTCTCTCAGAGTACACCAAGGCGATATTTTCTCGTTTAATGAATTCAAACAAACAAAATGTTAAAGAAAATATTTATATAAAATTCCGCGAAATTACATGATGATTCAGATATCAAATTGTTTCAAACAATTCGTTGTTAACTGCTTCTACACACGCGAATGCGTTAAAAGTTGACCGGACACGAAAGACCTAGGTGTGCCGTAAAACGGCGCTCGCTTCGTCCGGCGGGCGAGAATTAATTTCGCAATTCAGAGCGTCTCCCTCTCGTTAGACAACGTCGTCGTTCTCTTTACAGATTCGGTACGCCGTGTACCGAGTGCAAATCGCGAATGGCCTGAGCCCGGAGATAAGCTCGTTGCTCGTGCAGGAGCTTATCAACCAGTTAAGCAAGAACGTCTCGGTGACCTCCAGAAATAATTCCAAGCTTCCACAAACATCTCCCACGACGGTGCATAAGGCGACGTCGCAGTCTCGTCAGTCACCCCCGCCAGATTCCGAGGAGCACGTCGAGCCTTTGTACATCATCACGCCGACATATCGAAGACCGGAACAAATCCCCGAGCTCACGCGGATGGCTCACACCTTGATGTTAGTCAAAAACGTGCATTGGCTCGTTATCGAGGACGCCACCGTCCCTACCAAGCAAGTCACCAATCTGTTGACACGCACGGGCCTCAAGTTCGATCATTTAATCGGTAAAGCCAATGGCTGAAGTCGAATTACGAGTCTGCCGTGGGATACTCTCTAAAGTACAATCAGTGTATTCTTCACTAAAACGCTACACATACAATGATTCAGTTGGAACTATGCCACTGCAGTCGATAAAATTTCGCTAAGAGCAATTAGTATCAGTAACTGTTCCTGTTATTTGTACGCTTTGCAAACACAGATAGTGCCATCGCACGCAAGGCGCACAGAAGCCGTTAATTCCATCGTTGTAAACGTATATAGATAAAAAAGATATAGTGCACATAAAAAATAAAATATTTAGAAAATATTTAGAAAAATGCTTAGTTGTGAGCAGCATAGTTGAATCATCCTAGTCATCTTTTTATGATGGTACACGGAAAAAACAATTCCGTTGGTGCAATTGAATTTCCAGTTATTTAGGGATCAGACGAAAACTCGACTGTAGAAACAGAAAAATTCCTTTATGAGGCTTCTGCATAGTCAATTGTTCTCAGTTGTCTCAACCGAATTATAATGTCACTGAATGTTCAGACGAATATTTTCAGTTACAATAACAGAAATATTAGTTTTTATAACAGAGTATCGCTTTTGATCACCTAATTTTCAGTTGGTTCTTGTTCGGTTGCCAAGCGAGATTTTTTTTTTTTTCCATGTAATGTGTATGGTTGATACGTATTAATAAGTTTGTATGCTACAGATTTTGCAGTGGTGGCGTTCCCGCTGAAAATCAGTAAATATTCCAGCCAGAAACATCTTTATTGATTTACTTTGAGAGAGTATCAAAGAAAATATTGCCACTGATCGCGAATGATTTGTGCAGCTCCGATGCCGGAGAAATACAAGCTCAAGAAAGGCGCGAAGCCGCGAGGAGTGTCAAACAGAAATCGCGGCTTGCAGTGGATACGAGCGAATGCTACAAAAGGCGTGTTCTACTTCGCCGACGACGACAATACTTATGATATTGAGCTTTTCAACGAGGTATACACTCATCACAAACTCTTGTACGATTTTTGTTTCAACGAAAAAAAGAAAACAATTCCGTTGGCGTAACTGAGTTTCCCGTTGCCTGGTAAGAATAAGAAGTAGATGAAAAACTTGGTTGCAGAAACAGAAAAGTTCCTGTAAAAGGTTTCTATCCAGTCAGTTGTTCTCAGTTATTACAACCAAATATGAACATAGCTGATATTGTTCAGACAAATATTTTCGGTTACGGTAACAGAGGTATTATTTCTCACCGAACTCTTTTATTTGGCCCTTGTTCAGCTGTACGAAATGAGATTTTGTGTACTCGACACGGTTTTCAAGTCTCTCCCCCAACAATTCGAGATGAATCCCGTTTCCTCTATTCTGACGCGCGCGCGTTTCAGATTCGGAAGACGCAGACGGTGTCGATGTTCCCGGTGGGACTGTGCACCAAGTTCGGACTGAGCTCGCCCATCCTGAAGAACGGCAAGTTCACCGGATTTTACGACGGCTGGATAGCCGGTCGCAAGTTCCCGGTGGACATGGCTGGGTTCGCCGTGAGCGTCAAGTTCCTGCAGCAGAGGCCGAACGCCAGCATGCCCTTTCGCGCTGGTTACGAGGAGGACGGCTTCCTGAAAAGCCTGGCGCCGTTCGAGCCGCGCGACGTCCAGCTGCTCGCGGACAATTGCACTAAAGTGCTCGCCTGGCACACGCAGACGAAGAAGAACGAGCCGAGCGCGCCGCTGGACATGAAGCTGTACGGCACGACGAATCTGGTGAAGCTGAAGCAACAGATAGTATGATGTCAGTCGCCAGCCGACTCTTAACGTGAGAATCTAATAACCTGAATCTTGTGATCCCGCCCCTCCTTCGCACTAGTTCACTAGTGTCACTCCGAGAGAATTCCTAGGTGCGGAAAACTGTGCGATTCAGTGCCTAAAGTATCTACCCCCTCCCTCTCTCTCTCTCTCTCTCTCTCTCTCTCTCTCTCTCTCACTCACGATGAGAAGAACCGTTATCTTTAAACATAGCCGGTAAAACGATCGTTTTTTAATCAGCTTTTACAATCCGCAGCAAATAGCCCCTCTGAAGACAATGCGCCCTTGTCTCGAAGAAGGAAGGATTACCGGGAGATAGGTGGTTAGGTAGGTAGGTGTTTGTAGGATTTCGGGGCGGCGTTTCCGTGCGCAATGACTCGCGGTACGGTAGCGATTCGAGTTCACATGTAGAGGAGAGAATTCGCTACTCCTTCCGTCTTTACTTCTAGGTATTCTTCTCGCGCATTCCTTGTTTCATGCATGCCACCCACCAAAGCAACGCGAAGAGGGACTGATTTCGTTCGCTAGTATTAAAATAGTCGTTGATTAGCGGTATCGGACGAAGAAGTTCGCGTGAAGTCACAATCGGTCTCCTAAATATCCGCCTGCAATACGCGGAGTAAGCTTGGTGTATATGTATAAGTGCTTGGCATATATGAGTAAGTAAGAAATATGTATAAGTGCTTGGCGTGTATGTATAAGAGATAAAAATAGTTTATTTCGCTTACGCCTAGAAATAAAAGAAATACTTGCTATGTAAGGAAGCGGTAGTATAGGAGGACATAAGCGAAATACATTATTTTTATTTCTTATTCCACACTTATGTCGAACTTACACCGCGTATTATAGACGAACTATGAAACGTGTACGACGTTACGCATCCTACGTAAGGTATCAATATGCTTGGGCACTAACAGCACTAGTAACTCTGAACATTTCGATTATTCTGCCCTTTCAACCCGAATATTTGAACCTTCAATCTAGATTATACGTGTATATATATATATATATATATATATATATATATATATATATATATATATATATATATATATATATTCTACATTGAAAGTTTAAATTTCGTTTGTACTTAAAAACCAAAACAATAAGAATGTCCAGAGTAAGGTACCAGACGTTATTTGTGTCGTTTTAAATCAACGATCAAAGGAAGGAAACGAGTCACGAGGCTAAGCTTTTCTACTTATTGTTTCGTCCTAAACCCGTCGGCGAGGAGACTCTTTTTCCGAGTGGATCTTCTATTCTATTCCGTGTTGTATTCCACGACAGTCTAGTTTACTCCTACACTAGTTCTCGTTCGCGTACGTGACATCGAGTCAAGATTACGACACAACCAAAGATTACGTTTAAGCAGTCACTGCGGAGGTGTTTTCTGCCTTAGGTGATTCCGCGCGCATTGATCGGTCTCCCATTTATGAGAAACTCGATACTAGTCGATCTGAACGAAGATTACGATGCTTCATGTTTCAACGATCGTCGCGTTTAATCCTGCCTCCCGCTTCTTTATGCGTATAGCGAACATAAGCGTTTATACAAGAGGTAGAGTAGAGAGTTAGAAGGAGTTTCTTGGTAAGAATTCCTCATAATTTCCGAAAAATTTCAGACGAGAAAATAGAAATACGAACGCAAAAAGAAAACAGAGAATGTTCACAAGCAAAGAAATATGAAATTACAAGTTTGATACTCTAAAATTCGCCGGCATTAAAAGTTACCTTCAGGTCTGCGCGAGTGAAGTTGAAAGTTATGGTCTACGAGGACTTCCGATTAAGAGATACGAAAAATTCCTTCGATAGATGTTCCCCATCGGGAAACGCGAAGTTGGAATGCACAAAATGTGTATTTCGTCGAATATTTCGAACTTATACAATCCGCGTAGCCTTCTCTAACGAATATCTACGAGAGCATTCGATTGCGTTCTTTATGAGGTTCACGGTGCAGCGCATCCATACGAGAAACGAATAACGAAATCTGCAGCGTGCATGTGTATAACTTGGATCGCGTTGAATCGGAAAGCCAGAAAAGTTAATTTTACGACTGAACGTGTCGGCGGGAAGCGTTCGAGCACGCGACGAGCACCGTCCGATCGTCGCGAAATAGGCATCCTCGTCTGCATTTGACTGAATAGGGATACATATTTCATTTTTGAGTCGCGCTCGTGTTGCCTCTTTATCATTTCCGCTTCTGACACGTTATTTCGTCGCGATTCGCGCGCGACGAAGTTATAAATAGAGAACAAACAGATTACAATTAAACAGACGGGCGTTTGCGTTGATCGACATACTCGCGCGTATGATCGAGAGTGTGTGTGCGTGTAGGAATTACGAACTTCCTAGAAATGCATAATATACCTAAGCTATATTTGGCTCTTCTTACACGATATAGGCTCGCGCGAGTCGTTGTTCTGAGACCCGATGTCCTTCGGCTAGGACTAAGAGAATTAGAGTATAAGAAAAATACGCGATCACGAGTGCTAAACAAACCCCCTCCCTCCCTAAAAAAAAAAAGGAAAATTTGTTTCAATCGCCTTCAAGACGGCGTCTTTAGAATCGAGGTTATATCGAATTATGGTGTACAGTGGAACCTTGATAAATCCCGACGCTTCTGTTACTACACATATCTCTTATGAAGTTTTGACCAATTTTAAATCGTGAACAATGTTTAGCTGACTGTTTTGTAAATATAACGTTACTTCTAAGTATCCCGTGTATTATTATATAATTTATATTTAAATTGTGAAGGTAAAGAAAGAAAAGAAACACGTAGTATGTCATTCTAAATAAGACGGTTCACAACAAGACAGAACGATCATAAAAAATCTTGAAGATTTAAAAGTGAAGATTAATCGTTGATAAGAAGATATTAATTGCTTAGTTAGTTCGGGCATTAGAAGTTCTGCTGTACGAACGCACGGAAAAAAAGTACCAAGAAGGAAACTCGCTTCTATTTTATTTTTTTTTATAACTTTGTAGGTCTAATAGTACTCTCGATCGTAACGTGTTTAAAATTAATATCGAAAACTTATTACGCCATTAGTTGGAACAGAGAAAAGAAAAGAGTGCAATGGCTTGTACAACGCCCCTTTCCAAAGTAATTTTCCTGCGACACATTGAGTTTTTTTCTCTTTTTTCGAGAAAGAGAAAGAGTGATCTACCTTATCTTATTTAGCGTATGACGCTTGATAGCGATAGACGTAACCAATTCCAGCACGTGGATGATAATAATGTAACGCTAGGACGTGAATTATATCGTGTCGCTGTGACACCAAAAAACTCGAGAAGCTCTATGATATAAAAAAAAAATATATATATATATATATATATACATCTATACGTTAATTGCACTACTTGAAATCGATCAGATATCTCAACGGCGTTATATTTCTCCCAATATCATATCCTACCGGGATGTGCGGAGGTTTGTATACAGAAAAAAAATATATATACATATTCTACGTTCCAAAAAATCGATTTATATAAACGATTCGCAATAAATTCACGACAAGCAATACGCGCGATACCTCGCGCGGTTAGATAGTAGGAACAGCGAAAGAGAAATAAAGATGGGACGATTATCCTCGTTTTATCGGAAGTCATAGGGAGTACGCGTCATAAATAGCTTTAGTTTTAATTTCGAATAATCCTCTAGAGAGTACTTAGCGTTGATTCGAAATTGTTTGTGATACTCGATTGTATAGTTTTAAACGCGCATCGGTTCTCTATGCGAAGCAACAAAGACTTCTCATTGCGGATAATGTTCAATGTTCCGGCAATCGAGAGGCTGAGAGAGGTGATAAAATATACATGTATATGTATGTGTGTGTGTGTGTGTATTATATCATCTCTCTCAACCTCTTGATTGCTGGAACATTGAGTATTATATATATAATGTGTATACACACACACACACACACACACCCGCCAACCGTAGGATCCACCAACGAAAACTTTCCACCCCGATTATTTGACTCTTATTGCTATTTAAAATTTTTTGGGGAATACCCCAATTAAGGGGATGAAGTGATATAGTTAAATTTCACAATCATACAGCCCTCTTGAAAACAATATTGACGTGTATCGGCATTTTTAGCAAAAATCAATTGGCTACGGAATAATCGGAGTGGAAAGTTTTCGTTGGCGAATCCTGTATATAGGGTGTTCCAATTTTCCTCCGCAATTTTTGTGAGAACATAGAACGGTTTGTGGTAAACATAAAAATTCTATACCGCTTTGCGATATTCGCAATAATAGTCGAGATATTAATTAAAAAAGATTGATAAATGACTACGCGCGATATGGTAGATAAACTGTGTGCTTGTATATTAAGTCAAATTGAATAAAAAAATACTTTATCATTTTGCAAATAACCATGTAGATTTTTAGTTATTAATTAAATAAAACTGTTACATGATTATGCGCAATAATACAAATCTTCTTTAATTAATATCTCGAGATTTATTGCGAATATTGCAAAAAGATATGGAACTTTCATGTATACCTCAATCCATTCAACGTTCCTATAAAAATTGTGAAGAAAAGTCTGAAACACCCTATATGTATATGTATAAGCCGAGAATTGTACATACGTGTCTTAATTTCTAAAGGATATTTAGTCTTTTAGTTTGCTCGTATTTATCCATATTTGTCCGTATTCCGTATTCAGATTCGAGAGAATTGAGAGCCACCCTATCGAGAAGCAGCAATCACGCGTATTCTATTTTGCTATTTTTCCTTTACTAACAAAAATCCGTTGATTTTTGCGTCCTCCTACAATTTAGCATATCCGTAGATTCGAAGCATAGGGCGGCCCTTCTGATTCTTTTGATGTGTGCACTAATTCTCATTTGTCAAATTTATTTTTAGGGATCTTTGTATCAGGGTTGATTTTTGCAAGAGTACATAATTCCTTAATATGTGAATAAAAAAACGTTTACTATGAATAAAAAAATGTTCACAGATTGCATCTCGGTACTTCTTACTAATACCGTTTAACTAATTATGTTTAACGCGAGAGAATGATAACACATGAGAGAGGATGTGATACACGAAGAAGAACGATAAAGATATGGAATTTTAACAGTTTTAAAAGTCATCGTCGAGTATGTTTAATGTATATTGTACGCTGACGATGACGTGCGTTGCGAAATTACGACAGACTGTTATTGTGCAACAACAATTAGCGGTTTCGCCATAAGTTTCAATCATGAACAATAAATTATTGTACGTCGAAAGAAATTGCCCGTTAATTTTGTGACGAACTTAATGCTCCTCTTTTCCCATATATTGATACAGAAAGATACAAGTTCGGGAATGCATGTAAACTCAAAAATAATTAAAATAATAAATCTTTTATTATGACATTTTTGTTTCTTTGTGGTCACCAAGAAATGCGTTGGGCATATGGCTGATCCTCCCAGTAAAACACTTTGTTGGCGAAGAGGAGAAATTGCGCGAGGTTGATCGCCAACGTTGTGAACGATTCCAGACAAATCTGCCATGCGCGCGGTTTCTCGATATTCAAGCGATAGAAGACGTAAGGCAGGATGAAGTAACGCGGTTCCACCAGTAACTGAGGTATCAGAACCATACAGACGCAGATCGCGTAGTTGATCTGCGTGAGAAATCTCAGATGACCGATATTTCGCGATATGGCGAACAGGCTTGCGCAGTAAACCGGCGCTAATAAGTACCGGCACGCCACGTAACGATCTATTAATCGGTTCCACACGTAGAACCAGTAATGCCGATTATCGGCCAAAACATACGGATGAACGAGCGTGTTGAAGTGGATTACCACGGTCATTAATGCGACCGCGCAGCTTGCGAGGATCCAGTGCTGGCGTAGGAATTGCAAGCCCGTTCGCCAATGAGACACCACGTACGGCCACGAGAAGAGCGAGACGAAAGCGGAGAAGTAAAATATCTGGCAGACGTGAATGGTGGCAACGTGAGCGGAACGGTCGCCGACCACTATGCCTCTGTTCCATACGACGAAGGCGATGAACATCAGACATACCGTTATGTGAGGAAGCGTACTGCTGCATACTTGTAGAAAGAACTTGACAAAGGACAGCAGCCCTTTGCGTAACTCGTATATTATTTGCTTCCAGATCAGCTGGAAATAATTTGATTGTATTGCAAATGAATTCTTCTGATGCAACATATGTGGTATATAGAGTGAGTTATATAGGGTGGCACAAAAGAAACGAACTGGTTTAAAAAATTCATAACTTTTTAATTTAATTTTTCTTTTCTTTTTTCTTTTCAGACCTTGTAAAGGAGATCAGGGAAAACCTTCGTAAATTAGACTTCATAATTCTATGCCAAAATAAATTGAAAATTTAAAAACATCCTATATAACGTTACATTCTGAAGTATTTATTTTTTTACATCAAAAGAAAATGTACAATAAATTGTATCGTGGAGGAGATTGTCTAACCACAACATTCATCCTTTCCAACCACACAATTCATACCTTGCACATTTTCTTCTAATAAAAAAAGAAAAAGAACAGAGATATTTTAGAATCTAGCATTAGAGATAAGCTTGTATATTGTAATCTTGCAGCTTCTTTACTTACACGAAAATGCAATGGAGTGTTGAGTAATCGAGAAGATATTGGCTGTTCCATCCTGCGATCAAATATATCCAATATGTGTTCTACAGTGAGGAAGCCAAGCCAAATGATGTTTGTTTGACGAACAAATACAGCTATTAAACCTGTGCAATATTACTGTTAGATCATAATTAATAATTCTTGACATATCAACTTATACTTGAGTATACTTGCCTGCAAATGCACTCATCTTAGTGTGCCTGCGATGATGGAGAAGCAACATTAGAAGCACTGTATTCACAGACACAACGTCTGTGTAATAAAAGAAACACCAGAAATACAATGTTGGGAAAAGTGTGATATTGTACGCTGAAGCAAGTATCAACCAATCATTCCATGAATCAGCCCTGTTAGATTTACAATTCTCCTTCATAATATTATAAATAAGATAGAGATTTACACACGTTCCAATTAAATTGACACATCGTATGTAGGTAATATTGCAAAGATTAAAAGGTGACAATATCGCAGCAGTAATAACGTATAATCCTGGCAATGTGGTAATTTTAGGATCCCACTGCAAATAATGTAGCACTTATTCCTGTCGCAGAGTAATGACATATGACAGTTAGAAGCTGGCTATTTCAGACAGTTAGAAGCCATTATATGTTACCTCTGTAAAATTCCATGCACAGTATCGCAGTGTTTGGGGTATATGGAAAGCCTCATCGATGAAATAATGTGGCTGTATACGATTCAAGTACAGAAAAAGTATCGTGGTACTTGTAACGAATAAAATTAATGTGGAATGCATAAATATTTTGTAATTTGAGCTCAGATGACCAAAACGGAACGAAAAATTCGTGATCGTTTTAAAAACGCCCCTAAACATCGTAAATAACTAAATTTCAACAATTGTAAACATTTGTATACATGTGAAATTAATATCTAATTAAACATATCGTCACAGCCACGTAATTTTCGATTAATTAAAATTAACCTAACCTAGAGCTCCCGTCGCGGAGGAAGCTTACGAACTCGTAGCAACCGGCAGCGTATGTTTGTGTTTACAATCACTCTAGAGACATCTAGAGAGAGTTCAGGTTAGCTTCGGAACTGTCATTGAACAGTTGGTATGCTTTCAAAAGCCAATTGTACCGGAAAAACGCATGCTACGTACAAATTCATGTAGCGAATAAATCGCTGCGATAGAAGGTCATTTGTTGTTCGCTAGCGAGTAATTGCTATTCGCTGAAATTTTTTAGCTTTTAGCGAATTTTCACTAAGATAATCACTATTGACATCTCAACACATCTATAGGTTCTCTAATATAATAATGCTAAATATGTCTGCTCCAACTATGAATATTAAATTTTTAAATTGACTTGCAGACATGCGTATATAATTATAAAATTTTAAATCTTCTGGAAGAAGTTTAGGTAGCATGAAAAAATCCATGTTCTTTTCTATCTTGAAAAATAAGTGTTATCCAATGTTTCTTTCTCGAATATCTTCTTTTCTTATGTAAAAGTATAGCCATAACTGCAGCTACTTTCCTTTTTCGGATATTTTCATAATAATTCATTATTTGCATATAATTTAATAATGTTTGGTTATGCCACCCTTATAGAAATGTAATACTGATAAGTAATAATTTGGGCAGTGATAATTACTGTCGTTCAATAATTTTATTACTCGTACGAGTAATATTTCTATAAGTAGTATTTCTATAAGTAATCAAATGAATAATTGAATTTTCCTCTATGTTGTTAACACGCAACATATGACGCTCATAAGTTATTCGCGGCGAATTATTCGCTACTCGCTACAAATAATTCGCAGCGAAAAATTCGCTACATGAAAAGGCACCCTTACGCGATTTGAAAGAAACAGATGCTAGAAGATGTTTCAATGCGATCGTTTAGATCGATGATCTCAATGTTGACGTGATGTCAACTTGTGCAAGACGATTGTGCCATTACAATTGGACAAGTCGTTGCATGCAAATAAAAAGCCTGCTAATAAAGTAAGTATATTACACTTACTGCTCACCGTATATTTTGTCGCTCCGCAATCGATTTCTTCGATCGCGACTTCAGCTTATCCCGGGATCGCGTCGACCTTGGTAATCCCGACGAAGCATGCCTCCGTATCGAGAAAATACGCACTATTTATGTTATTTCACGCACTAATTCGCTCGAGTCATCGTGCATATACGCAATATTTCATTCCCGACACTCTCGAAATTCACGCGATGTAACACCTCGCTCGACACTCCCGGCATGTTTTGCGCGCGGCACGACAATAGCTGCGTTCAAGCAACGTAACGGTTTTTACTCGGCTTCCTTCGTGTTACAGACGTCGACGTAGAACTACATTAGACACTCCCGATGTTTATTCGAGCATGTTACGTCTCTTCTCGGCGAGCCCAATGTATACGTTCGCACGGGATACGAATCTTTTGCTCGACACTCACTCGCGCGCGATACAACACATTACGACACGACGTTGTCTCACATCCGACATTCTTCATATTCATTCGTACGCGTGTAAAGCAGCAATTTGTGCTCTTGGCATTCGGACCTACGTGATTTTGGCGGCCAAAGTATGAGTCTTACGGAATTTTGCTTCTTGACACCAAACGACGCCCGCGCGAAATGAATTTTGTTAATATACAATTAACCTGCTGGTCACATGACTATAAGTAGTTTTGTGATTGGTTGCGCTTGCGCTACGGTATTCATAAAGGTGGAGTCCCATGGCACCCATATTTTCCCATAGTCCCATATTTTCGGGTAACGCGTAACCGCGTAACCAATCACATCTTTCTATTCTTTTAGAAGTTCCAACAGAAATACTAAACGTCGCAATTTATTGATTACGCGCTTACGCGTTACGCGAAAATACATGCCATGGGATTTCACCCTCAGGCCTGTTCTTTGTAGCCGTACTACTGAACTGCAATAAATTGAAGTGAGACAAGTATAAGTTTTCTCACTTTAACTTTTTGCATTAGTTGAGCAGTGCAGCTACAAAGAGAGAACAGCAGGGCCCTTATTCTTGAAATTTTTGCGTATACGTAATTTTGCAGCTATTTTATATGATTAAACCTGCGCAGTAAAACTTATATATACGCAACTATTTCAAGAATAAAGGCTCTGGCCTAATATCAGATGATGTACGGATCATTTCATTGGTTACGGAGTATCTGAAGATAAACTTAAGACAGTCTTAAATATAAGACCTGGCTATAAATATCGGTCTACGATTGTAAAAATTAAATGGTTAAATGGGAATCGTGAATCACAATCGTCAGTAGCTTCTTTCTGATTGGTCAAAACTGTAAACGCAGATGCAGTCGCCAATCGTTAATGGCTGCGTTTGCTTTGGGCGTTTACGCGCTGTAAAGGTGCCATTACATGAAGCGCGGGAATGCGGAAACACGGAAATGCGGAAGACAAAATCTTATTAGATCCGCTATGCGTTCCGCGTCTGTTTTGATTGCCTAATATTACATGGAGCATATTTTGAGCGGAAAAGCGGTATGGGGAATCATAAAACATTAATTTTAACGGTATTTATTAATTAAAATGTTTGTATTCAACAGATAAGCTGAAAAGATAAACATATTAGTAAAAATTGCAATAAATTAAGTGAATACAATTTTAAAAAATGAATACAGATGTTTATTTGTTACCAAACTGTTCCGCTTTTCCGCGTAAATTGTGCTCCATGTAATATAAGGAGAAATATAATCGCGGAACAAGCGCATCAAAATCTATTGTCACAAGTGGTCACAAGTTATCACAAGTTGTTCGACCTAACCGCCGTTACATTAAGACATGTTCAAACACGTTCGGACCTGATATTTTTTTGGAATTCATATCTTGGTACCTTGGATGAAAAGACAGTAGGGAAAAGTTTTGGGCCTTCCGATTTTCCGCTTTTTAAACGTACGGGAAGAAATGATTCAATTCGCGAAACGCGGAAATTTAGTAAGATTTTGCCTTCCGCGTTTCCGCGTTTCATGCTTCATGTAATGGCACCCTCATTCTATCTTTATCGTTCCATGTTATCTTTACATGCGGGAAAAAGATAGAATGATGCTTACAGCGTATAAGCGCCCAAAGCGAACGCAGCCAATGTGATGGCGGGCGTAATGTGACGGCAGCACTTATCAACGTTCAAACATTTACACCTGCACCCACGGACAGCGATTATAAAAAATATTTCTAAAAGATGAAAAAGCACAATTACGTGGCTATATTAAGACACTATAATGTTCGTATGTTGTTCTTTGGACGATTTTTCACATTCATTCGCGTGTCATATCTACCTTCGACGATAAAAGACGCGAAAAGTGCGGGGGAACTACACTCTGTCCGATAGCGAATCAAACGGCGCAGAAATGCAATTTTCACTTATTCGAATAAGTAGCGCGTCTTCTCCCGCTGTCCCGCGGACAAGCTGCACGCTTCAAGATCGTCCAGAACGACGCGATATCCTGGGATAAGCTGACGTTGCGGTGGAAAGAGCTGATTGCGGAAGAGTTGCGGTAACCCAGACAGCACACAATATTTACAAAATATTTTAGAAATATAGATATTAAATATTTTATAAATATTCTAATGTCCGAGATTTTTAGGTGTGAAAAAGACTATGGAAAATGTTTTTCATAAATATTTTAAAATATTTATTATAATCTTTTTTATACCTGAAAATCTGGAACATGTGAATATTTATAAAATATTTAATATCTATATTTTTAAAATATTTTGTAAATATATTGTGTGCTGTCTGGGAAGTGAATTTATTTTCCACTCACAGATATTTGCCCAAGTAGCAGAATGACGTCAATAAGATGTCTTCTGACGTCACTCTGCTACCTGGGTTGATCGCAGAACGAGGACTCTCTTTGAGAATGAACATCGCGTTGCTACACAATTAATTACGCGCACACAATCAATTTCCGTTCACATATACTTCCATAATATATATTTATACATCTTGTGTATATATATTAATTTATATACTCATTATATTTATTATGCAAATATATGCAAATCCGAATTATGCCAATCAATAAATTCCATTAAACAGTAGTGAAACAGTTGCTGAATATTGTACTTATCTCGACGTGTATAAACGTAATTTCTTTTCAATTTCATGTTTCATCTGCATACGTTGATTTTATTTCGTCTACGCATCGCTGAGATGCATTCAGATAGATATGTTAATCACACTCGATAGTCGCGACACCATGAAATATAGTAGTGATACGCATTCATCAGAACACTTTGATATAAATCTAAAAAAAATTCTGCATGAAACATAACAAAAGAATCTTACAACAGGCTAAATTTATGATAGAAATCAGGCAATTCGTTTATTAATCTTTTTGTTATTTTCTCCACATAATTCTTTTACATGTCACGCGTATAGTAATTTCACAATTACGTTGTTTCTTCCCTTTTGCTGCGTCAGTAAAAAGAAAAGGCATTTCAACCCTTAAGTACGGATTTTAGTTTTCATCGTTAGCTTTTCTAATGTTTAGCCTTTAAATGTACACTTTCTAAAAGTTTGCCGTTCTCGTGTTATACGTTGTGATTTCTTGAACCTTTCTTTTGCACGCTAAAACGTACAAAGTGGAGAAAATTGCACAGTTTTGTTATTTGAACATTTATGAAGGGACCAAAAATGATCAACGTTGCTTCATACTTAAGGGTTAGACACCGTAGCTAGTTGTTGTTATCCAAACAGTACAAACGTCTAATATACGTCTCAGAGACATGTCAAAGGCATCTAAAACAGATATCTTTCAGACGTTCTCGATGAAAAATTTTTCATGCATAATTATATATGAAATTTGTCCATACATAATTATATATAATCATATAACATTATATATCATTACACACAATTATGTATAACACTATGTATAATTACATATAAATATGCGTAATTATGTGAAATTATATATATAAAGTTATATATATATATATAATTATACATGATTATATATATAAGTAGAAGTATGAATATGAATGGACAAATTTGATATATAATAATATATAATTATGTATAACTATATATAATTTTATATAATTGTACATAATTATGTATGAAAAGTTTTTCATTGGGTTCCTAAAATGGCTTTTAAACATTTCTACTGTATGGCATCTCAAGTCGTATAGAGTACGCGACAATTTTTACAAGTAAAAGACGGGTTAAATGTTCTTAATGTAACATTTTGTGTTGATAATGCGATTTTTTGTCTTGATATTAAAGAAATATCTGTCGATGTGACGCTACAATAGTAACGTTCTATGGCACAAACTGTGACATCTTTTGACCGCTGCAGAACAGCGCGGGAATATACATTCTTGTTTCTACTTTCGTCATATAAAAAAGTAATAACAAGAATCTCGGGCTTCTTGACTTCTCATTGAATAGCAATAAAATCGATTTCTAAAAATCATCGCTAGCATTTTGTCTCGAAGACGTTACGCTTTTTCCGAAATTCTGATGAGCCTCGCAATTTTAAATGCACTCGGAGAAAAGACGCGGATAAATCACGCGGCAATAGCAGACTACAAATTTCGCGACTCAAATAAAACGCGAGGCGCAACACATGTTAAATATCAAACGCAATTCTCGTTAATCAAACGCAAGAATGGAAGACAGATATGTATACGCTATATACTTATACATTTCACAAGCAAGATTGTTTAATGGGATCTACGAGTACTAAAGCTACGAAGTAACACACACCTGACATTTCGGAGTCATCTGAAGGACGCTACAGTCGCTCGCACTGCAAGCGCTGCGTGTTGATAGTTAATATTTGATTGCCCTATTATTACGTATATCGCGGAATGGATGTCAATTAAGTTACTACCAAATTAATTCTTCTTACAGTACTTGTATAGAGATAATTGAAGAAGATTACGCGTCCCTCGCATTCCGTGTTTGTCGCATAGTATAGCGTTAAGAGACGGCGGTACGGTGGTACAGTTTTATTGTTCCCTTCGTCTATAGTCTGCTTTTTACGGGATAATTAATACTAAGCCGATTTAACTGACTAAATTAAAAACGGAACACTTACTGAATACGCAAGAACACTTCGTCAGGATCGTACTTCGCGATCATCGATCATTATTGTATCACACGAACGAAAGTATGCACGCACATCGCGATGCTTTGTATCAGAGCTCGACAAGCGATACGTTTTTCGGTCGATTTTCGAGAGGTTCGAGTTGCTCGATGCTCAAGCAATCTGTTGGTTGCTCGCGAGGCAACAACGCATGCCTTCCGAAATTTCTTCAAATAATTGATACAATTGGAAATTACAAATCAGATGTGATGCAGCAAAGTAGTAATATTATCGTTTGATTTACCGTGCTCTTAATTCTAATATTAATTTTATCTCCCTAATTTTAACTTATTCGCGTCGTATATTCTTGAAATTGAACTCTCGTGAGTTCACAGCGAGCTGAGTCAAAATTTCGGTAGGTGATTAGCCGCGCGAGGTGTCGATGCAGTTTATGCAGTCGATCGATTTTCCGATCGCGAAGCAGCTTCGTAATCGTCAGTCGAGACGCTGCGATCACTGGCGGCACATTCATATCGACGTGGTCGCGTGACGCTCGGCTCCATTCTGCGACTGCTGCGGATGGTGCGGCATAGACGTGAGCTCGTTCCTGCTGAGGTGATGGACGATTCCCGCGCCGAGCGAATCGCCGATGACGTTCACCGTTGTTCTAAAGCGATCTCTGAAAGACGAAGGAACATGAGCGTATGCTTCCACACGGAGAATAAAATCACAATTATAAGACTGCGATTCCAGGGTAAACACGAGGGTGTAGTACTCACAATAACCAGTCGACCGCGATAATTAGGAAGACATCGTTGGCCGGCAGGTGAACTGTGTCCAATACCATCACCATCGTCACCAATCCGGCCTGCGGAATTCCAGCCGCGCCGATACTGGCGGCGGTTGCCGTGATACTGGAACAAGTTTGACAAATACAATAGAAAAGAGCTTGCAATTATCCTACATTTACAGCCAAGACTTGTAATGCAGGAAGGACTTTAATGAGCAGCGAACACTCACCTAACAGCTACCAGCTGACCGAAGGAAAGACCAACCTTGCGAACTTGTGATATGAAAATGGCAGCTACAGCCTCATATAACGCTGTTCCGTCCATGTTCACGGTAGCGCCTATCGGCATGACGAATCTGGTGATTCGCGAATCGATGCCGTTGCGCTCCTCGAGACAGCTGATGGCGATCGGCAAGGTCGCCGAGCTGGAGGACGTGCCGAAAGCAGTGACGAGTGCTTGCGCCATATTGGATATGTAGCGATAGGGGTTTTTTTTCGTGAGAAGGAAGTACATCCCCGGCAGCACCAGAAAGCCGTGTATGATGAGGGCGAGCAACACGGTCATGAAGTACATACCGAGCTGGGCGACCACCTCTTCCAGCGACTTCATCTCCGTGATCTTGGAGGCGACCAGGAAGAGAACACCAATCGGCGACAACCTGCAAGCACATAACGCATTCATAAATTAAACACCTTAAATCGTTAAAAAAAATAACGGCTGACGCGTGACGACTAGAGATGCCTATCGTATCATCGTGACAGCTGTGCAAGACAATGTCTTACGCAACAACGTCGACATTGTGCAAATAATACATAAGTTTCTCGATGAACCCGACGCGTCTTGAACAGCACATACTTCTTCTCGAGTCTCACCATATGACCCAGTTGGTAATCAACATCATAGCGCCGGATAGCGACTCGAAGAAACTCAACAGCGGCTTGGCCTGCGGTCCCATTTTACCGAGTGTGATGCCCAATACCGTCGCGAATACGACGAGTCCGAGAATGTTGGTACCGGACACCTCTTTCTCCACCAGCTCCCATTCATCCAGAGGAACTGCAAGATAAAATTGTTTCACTTTTAAAAACGAGTTTACATATTATTCAGTAGCGTGATAAGAGTCATTTCTCAGGTGCAATGGAACAGAATTGTACTTTTGAGTCGCTACAATTCATGAAACATTGTGCACGCTATTTTTATCTACGATTTCCTGTCATCTTCTGCGGAAATTGTTTCGCAGAATTATATAACGATATAAAAATATAATTGCTTCATTTCACTTGGAGAAAATCTGAAATTGCTTATTGCATAACTTAATGGAAAAAAAGCACGGATTTACATATTACAAATAAATTACATTCTATCCGAATCTAAACTCAGGCGTTATCCATTTTAAGGATTATCTCGAATTAAACGGTATCAGAGTCACTTACTCGATTCATTCTCCGGTGGCTTGGGCTCAGTGCGATGCTGGGCGACGCAGGCTTGAACGATATTCGGCGGAAACATGTTTCTCACTAAGTCCATCAACGTGTCGATGGTGGAAATATTTTGTGTCGGTTTCGTGGTCTCCGCTACGGAGCTGCCGACTCCGGGTTGGATCGAAACGACGAGAATTATACCTGAAATCAGTCTTCAATAAATCATCATCGAATAGCGCGTGACGTTACACGATGTTATGTCTAATGTTTTACGCCATTTTTACATTTGCTTTATCAGTTGCTCGCGAGAACGTGCGGCGAGGAGTATTAACGGAGTTACGATGAAACATCGACGAGATAAACGACAGAATGACAAGTATGACAAGTAGTGAAATATACAGCTGGCATGATGTCGCGAGAATAATCAACGCCAAAAGAAAAATCGAACGTAAGCAACATTACGCGCAACGGTTTCGGTTATAACCGGTCTAATCGATAACACCGGTCTAACATAATAAAACGTCGTATCTGTCCGCCTGCTCGCGACATTGCAGAAGAGGAAAAAGAAAGAGGAAAAGAAGAGAACAAAAATCGCGCGGACTTGAAGATAATGCCGTAATCTGTCGGTTATTGTGCCGGCCTGACGTATTTGCGCGCTCGATTTTCTCTTCTCGGTCGGGCATCCGAGCTTGTTGTTAATTAACCGAGATGAGTCACGAATTCAGGGCTATCGTGCGCGTTCCTGCGACCAGATATGTAAATGCGAGGGACAGTGCCATCCATCTGCTGTTCGCCGCGTCGCTCGTTTCTAAGAACCGGCATTATTGTGGAGCGTTGCGACAGAGCGATGTCGAGAGGCAAAACGCCGGGGGACCCTTTGATCGCAACGAGACGTCGCATTGTTGATGATGCGGGCCAATCGTTTAACCTAGGAACATGCTCAGTACGCCACTTGCAGTACTCCAGCGTATTCGAATGCGCGCGAGAAGACACGCGAACATCGATTGGAGACGTTTCCCTCTGTGCTAATTACATCTGAGAGCAGACGCCGAGATTCGTCTACATGTGTCTACATACTCGTGCCAGCCATGAAGTAATCATATTACTACCTTAGAGAGAGAGGTTGAAGGGAGGCAGGGGGGAAGAGAGAAAGAAAGACAAGGAGAGGGAGGAGAGAGAGTGTCGATGTACAAATGTGTATAGATTTCACTAACCTAGCACGACAGCACAGATAGTTGTAACCATATAATAGCCGATCGCGCGTGCACCGATCTTGCCGCTGAGCGACAAGTCGAGCGAGCCGATCGCCGACACCAAGCTCGAAATGATCAACGGTAGGATCAAGCTCTTGAGCATTCTCAGAAACAGGTCGCCGAGGTAATTGATGTACATGATCTCCCGCGGTGTCCATTTCCCGGTCCGCGAATTTCGCAGGATGATGCCGAGGACCACACCACCGATCACGCCGGCGACCGTGAGTAACGTCAGTGCGTTATGGCTCAGGCATGATCGCACCTTCTGCCCCGCTGTCTTTGGCCTCTTGTTGGGCTCTTGCGGATAATACGAGCTCGTCTCCTTGATCTTGCTTTGGTTCTCCGTGCCCGACAACGGCGACCTGAAACGACGTATCGATGATAAACAACTCGGTTCTTTACTTTTAGCAGAGTGACTTTCCAAGTGGGACAATAGATCAGCTCTTGTACTTTTATTATACGGATTTCGCGAAATCTCCTGCCCCCTACCCGTCGGAATGTTTTTATTGCGAGCTATCGTGAGCCTCGCTGAAAGTGAGCCTCGGACGCTTATTATAATTGATAACTCGCCGATAACGCAGCGACCTTAGCAGATATGATTTTAATGGCCTCCCGCGCTGCGCGCTGAAACGCACGAGTGTATCTTTATACATGTGCTGATTCTATGTTTAGCTCTTGCGCAAGTTACTCCCGGTTCCTCGGGAATTGCCCGTTGATAAATTTTCGCTTACCCCTTTCCCTCTCCGTCCGCATCGGCCATGATATTCGCACAACTGAGAAACGACGGAGACCCGAGAATCTATTTTGTCATTCGCAAGTATAGCACACGCTATAAATTAGATTTATCTCGAATCGCTGCGAATTGGGGAATTAATGTTTCGC